>NW_018164869.1:5754542-5795962 GCF_001263595.1 Phalaenopsis equestris | reverse complement strand
GTGGGGGATGTGGATTTGGGATTTCCGAGGGAGTGCGTTGGACTAAAATAGGGGGAATGGGTTATGCAAGAGGTTTGAATGAGTACGAAGAAGGAAGGAGAGAAGCTTGGATGGGGTATGACTATGATCGAAGGAGGGATTTTCACCTAGATATATTAGGGGAGCCATCAGAGAAAGAGGAAGTTGTGTGGAGATGTTATAGTTTGGTAGTTGAAGATGCTGATCTTTGAGTGGGAAGATGAGCAGGGTTAAATGTACCAGGTGGAGCGATATTTCACGATGAATGGGCTAAATGAGGAGGAGAAGCTCATGGAGAGGGCTAGCAGAAACAACACCATACTACAAGAGCACCTCAATGATCTTGCTACTGAAGACCTAGACGATGTCATTCAGAGGGAGGCGCCAAAAGAGATGAATATAAGGGCCCTTTTAGGGTTTAACTTCAAGCGCCTCATTGAGGTAGAGTGCATGAAAAAGAGTAAAGGGATCATGTTTTCGATGCGGTGAGAAGTATGACCTAGGCCACCATTACAAGATTCACATGCTCTAGGTTCTTACAGTTTGTGATGGGGAGTAGGCAGATAGTGAGGAGTTAGAAGAAGCAGTTGAGAGAATTGAACACTTATACTTGATGTAGAGGTGTCCATCAACTTATTGTTGGAGGGATTTACTCCAAGTCACACTATGAAGGTAAGGGGACAAATTGGAGAACAACCTGCAGTGGTATTGGTGGATATTGGGGCCAATCATAACTTCACCACAAATCGAGTTGTGGACCAGTTAGGGTTCAAGTTGGTATATATGAGAAGTTTTGGGGTCATAATGAGGACAGGGAAGGTGGAAAAAACTAGAGAATTTACAGGGGTTTGGTGTTGATGAATTATTTACTTTTGATTGAGAAATACTAATGTGATTTTGGAGATGAAGTGGTTACAGAAGATTTGAGAAATGAGGGTGGATTGAAATCTCTGACTATGAAGATTAAATGGTGGGGAGGAAAGTGGTGTTGAGAGGGGATGCTAGCTTGCGTAGAACCATGGACTCACTCAAAGCCATGATCAAGATGATATGACGAGCAGTAATGAGCTATTTGGTGGAGTTGTAGAGTCTAGAGGAGATCCGAAATCTAGAGTCAATAGAGTTCCCCGAGTGTGTTCAACAGCTTTTGCAGTAGTTTTTTGACATATTTCAACAGTCTAGCGGGTGACCGACATTGAGAGAGCACAAAATACCATTACATTGAGGGAAGGGTTCCTTCTATCAGTGTTTGGAATGATGGATAGAGAGGTTGATCAGGGAGATGCTTAAGGCAGAGATTATTAAGCTCAATGTGAGCCATTTTTTGAATTCCGTCTTATTGGTGAAAATGGATGGTAACTGTAGGTTTTGTGTGAATTACAATGCTTTTAACTAGAAAATTGTACTTGACAAGTTTCCTATTGCAATGATTGATGAGCTTTTAGATGAACTTTTGGAGCATTCATCTTATTGAAGGTTGATCTGAAGCGGGGATACCATCAGATCAGGATGAAGCCAGCTGATCTGCATAAGACAACTTTCATGACTCATGAAGGACATTATGAGTTTTTGGTGATGCCATTCAACCTTACCAGCGCTCCAGCCACACTTCAGTCTCTCATGAACAAGTTTTTTCAGCCTTTCCTCTGGAAGTTCGTCATGGTTTTTTTTATGACATTCTGATCTATAGTCGTATGGAAACAATGCATATGGGACATCTAAGTGTAGTGCTGAGGTTTTGAGAGGCATCAGTTGAATGCAAACATAAAGAAATACTCATTTGTACAATCACAGATGGAGTATTTAGGGCATGTGGTGACAAGAGCATGGGTAACAGCAGACTAACCCAAAATTTAGGCTATGATGGATTGGCTTTTGCCTAGGAGCTTGAAGGTGTTGAGAGGGTTCTCAGGTCTCACATATCCTACCAGAAATTTGTGAGAGGGTATGCCATTATTGCCTGACCCCTGACGGTGTAGCTGAAGAAAGACAGTTTCAAGTGGGGGAAAGTAGCAACATAGGTGTTCGAACAACTAAAAATCTTATATAGCGTGTAAATATTAACATTTCCAGAATTTAGTAGGTCATTTGAGGTAGAAACAAATATGTCAGGATATGAATTAGGGGAAATACTTATGCAGGACTAGCAACCTAGGGCATATTTCAATCAGGTGCTCATTGCTAGGTCAAGGCTCAAATTCGTATATGAGCGGGAGTTGATGACTATTATCTTGGTCATGCAGAAGTGATATCTCTGTGTTGGGGCAACATTTTATAGTCAAGACAGATCAAATGAGAGTGAAATATTTGTTGGAGCAGATGATGATTGGGAGCATGAGAGATGGCTGTTCAAATTAGTTGGATATGATTTTAGGATCCAATATCGCTCAGGATTGGAGATTAAGGCCGTGGATGCACTATCGAGGAAGGTGGAGGAGCCCCGACCGGCAACTTTATCATGCCTTTTGTCTTAGATTGGGAAACCTTGAGGCAAGAGAGTGAACAGGATGAGGGGCTGAGGAAGATTTGGGCAGAGTTGTCACAGGATCCATACAATCCTCCAAGATATGCATTAAAAACAGAAAGTGAAGAGAAAATTTGTTTATTCTTATTGATTCAATTCAAATTGACTTTCATATATGAGTCCCTCCTCCTTAGATAAGGAAACTAACTAAATAAGTTTAAATAATTTCCAATCACATTAGAAGACTAATTAAGCAAGATTTGATACAAATATCACATGATATAAATAAGGAAGGAGAATAATATCTGTATAAGAAGAAAAACAATAAATATTATAATTTGAATTAAATCTTTTAATATTCTCCTTCAAGTTGACATGAAGATATCCTTCAGAGCCAGCTTGCACACTAAATCGTCGAACTGTTTTTTATGAAGACTCTTTGTTAGAATATCCACTGCTTGGTCGTTAGAGCAAACATACATCATACAAATATCTCCTCTGTCAATTTTTTCTTTAATGAACTGTTTGTCTATCTCCACGTGCTTTGTTGATCCTAAAATCATATCCAACTAATTTGAATAGCCATCTCTCAGGAACTGTTTGACGATGGCGATGATAGATTTATTATCACAGTACACCTTTATTGGTGGTGGACTATGAATTTTTATTAAGACTATGAATTTTTAACTCCTTGAGAATTCTTCTAATCCATAGAACTTCACATATCTCATGAGCCACAGATCTGAATTCAGCTTCAACGCTGCTTCTTGCCACGACACTTTGTTTTTTGCTCCTCCAGGTTGCTAAGTTCTCTCCTAGAAAAGTGCAGTACCCTGAGGTTGATCTTCTATCTATAACACTCTCAGCCCAATCTGCATCTGTAAATGCTTAGTGCTTATTTTTTTTGAACAGTAGTCCTCTTCCGGGTGTTTCTTTCAGATATCTAAGGATCCGATAGACAGTCTTCAAGTGATGAGTATTTGGAGAATGCATAAACTGACTTACCATGCTAACAGCAAAGACTATATCAGGACAAGTGTGCGCAAGTAGATTAGTCTTCCCACTAGTCTCTGATATTGTTCTTTATTGACACCATCTATTTTATTTGTCACTTGTAACCTTTTATTTGGTTCAATCGGGGTTTCAACTGTTTTGCACCCAAGCCCGGTTTCACTGAGTAAGTCGAGTACATACTTTCACTGATTAATAAAGGTCCCTTTCTTAGATCTGACAAACTCAATACCAAGAAAGTATTTTACATCTCCCAGATTTTTAATCTCGAATTATGTGGCCAATCTTTCTTTTAATTTTTCAATTTCCCTAGCATCATCTCCTGTAAGGATAATATCATCTACTTAGACAATGAGTATAACAAGTTTACCAGTTTCTGAATGTTTGTAGAACATAGTATGATCAAATTGACTTTGAGTGTATCCATATGTTGTAATCATCTTTCCAAACCTCTCAAACCAGACGCAAGGAGATTGTTTGAGCCCATACAACGATTTCTTTAATCTGCGCACTTTGTCTTCTCCAAACTTCTTCTCAAATCCTGGTGGAAGATCCATGAATACCTCTTCCTCTAATTCACCGTTTAGAAAATCATTTTTGACATCGAGCTGATGCAGGGGCCAATTACGGTTTGCTGCTATGGACAGTAAAATCCGAATATAATTGATCTTGGCTACCGGAGCGAATGTCTCATGATATCGAATCGGGCTCGTGTTCGAAATCGGCTCGTGTTCGAAATGGCTCGTGAACAGTGTGTTCGTGTACGGCTCGAAATTGGCTCGAAAATTAAATTGAAACAAATAGATGTAAAGTGTGAGATTCGAACCTGGACCAAATATATACAAAATAAGGCGCTAACTATATTACCACATGAGATGTTATGAATTAAATCTAGATATAAATATATATAATATATTATTAAATAAATAGTTATATAATTTTTTTTTTATTTCGAGCCAATTCGAGCTAAACACGAGCGAACAAACTTATATTCGTGTTCGGCTCGTTTACAATTCAAGCTTAAAAATTTGTTTGTTTTCGGCTCGTTAAGTTTAACGAACGAGCCGAACGCGAGCTAATTAACGAGCCGAACACGAGTTGTTCGCGAACAACGAGCCAGATTGACAGCCCTAGCTATGGACAGTAAAACCCGAATAGAATTGATCTTGGCTACCGGAGCAAATGTCGACTGATAGTCAATTTCATGAGTTTGAGTGAATCCATTCGCTACTAATCTTGCTTTATATCTTTCGATACTCCCATCAGTTTTGACTTCAGTTGTGAAGACCCATTTACACTCAACAATAGACTTTTTTCTTGGTAGAGTGACAATTTCCCAGGTCTCATTTTTTAGAAGAGCATCAATCTCTTCCTTTACTGCTATTCTCCAATTTGGATAACTAAGAGCTTCGAGATTTGGATAACTAAGAGCTTCCTGTATTGTTCTAGGTTCAGACAGATTAGAAATTTTTAACAAAAAAACTTGATGTTTGTGTGAGATTTTTTGTAGGATAGGTATTTTGAAATGAAATATTTGTTGTGGAGTGTCACGACAAGTAGATTGATGAATTATGTCTTTGTTTATTAAGAACTCCCCTAAGCATTCATTAAAATATTCAGTTCCATTGTCAGATCTAAAGATGCATATTTTAGTTTCAAATTGAGTTTCAATCATGTTGTAAGTCTTTAAAAAGTTTTTTAACTTCTGATTTTTTTGCTTATAAGATAAACCTAACATATTCTGGTGTGATCGTCAATAAAAGTCACAAATCTCCGTTTTCCATATAATGTTTTGACTTTTGAAGGTCCCCAAACATCACTATGGATCATGTAAAAAGTTTTTGAAGGATAGTACGATTTTGGAGCAAAATTTATGCGATAACTTTTTGTCAAATAACATGTTTCACTTTCACATTGAAGTAAATCATAATTAATACCCTTAAACAAATTAGGAAATAAATGTTTTAAATAAGGAAAACGTGGATGACCTAATCTAAGATGAGATTCCATTATTTTCTCTAAGGCAGGGTTCGACCTCATACTGCTGTAAGCTTCAATCTCCTTTTTTTTAGCAACAGTCTCCTCAAAGTATAAAGTCCTTCTATCTTTTTAGCTCTCCCAATCATCATCCCCGACTTCTGGTCCTGCAAAACACAAGAAGATTCACAGAAAATTATACGGCAGTTAGAATCTTTTGAAAGTTTGCTGACGGATAGAAGATTACATTTGAGTTTTGGAACATGAAGTACATATTTAAGATCTATACTCTTGGACAGGTTACTGTTTCTTTTTTCAACAATGGAAGAGAAACTACTGTCAGCAATACGAACATTTTCATGGCCAGAACATGGGATGTATGTATGAAATAAATAGTGTAAATTTGTCATGTGATTAGAAGCTCTAGAATCAATAATCCAAGGGTTTAGTTGTCTACCTGTATGTACCATTGAACGATTTGAAGTAGATTCAAGAGTTGATCGATTTGCTCTTTGCTAAATGGGCTGGTTTGTTCGGCAACAGTATTAGCAGTAGGTGGCTTGCGCTTGTTTCTTGGCTTCCAATCTGCAGATTTACCGTGGAGGTACCAGCAGATTTCTTTAGTGTGTCGTGGCTTGTTGCAATGATCACACCACACTCGTGGTTTCTCCTCATTTTTCTGTAAATATGGAACAGTCTGCTTGCTGATATGAGCCTCTGATTGAAATTCCGAAGTCTTAGGTCTGCTGGTAGGAGTGAATTTCTTGTTGAGCATTACTTTTCTTCGAGTTTCTTCACGGAGAACTTCTGAGAAAGCCTCATGGATTGAAGCCATGAGACTTCTTTCAATTATTCTGCCCCTAACCTCATCAAACTCCTCATTATGTCCAGCAAGAAATTTAAAAATTCTATTTGCATCAACAATGTTCTTATCCCTACTAGCATCATCAGGACACTTTCACTCTTGATCATTGAACAGATCAAGGTCTTGCCATATTCTCTTTAAGGAATTAAAGTATTTTGTGACAGAGTCATTACCTTGACGAATATCACCAAGTTTCAGGGAAAGTTCTTAAACCTGAGATTGGTTACCCATGCTGAATACATTTGGGCCACATTCTTCCAAAGCTCTTTGGCAGTAGGGTAACACATGTAGTTTGCGCTTATCTCTTCTTCCATTGAGTTTACCAACCATGTCATTATCACGGAATTTTCTGCATCCCAGGTTGCGTAGGATGGATCTATAGCGGCTGGCTTACAGACTTCCCCTGTTAGATAACTTATTTTCCCTTTTCCTCTAATGTACATCCTCACCGATTGTGACCAGCGTAGATAATTATCACCATTGAGACGGATTGTGGTGATCTGGGCTGGATGATTTTTGGTGGTGGTTCTAGAGGAGGGTGGTGGGGAAGTAGATGACATGGTGAAAGACTGAGTAGAAGTAGCAGAATCATTTATATTTTCAGGCATGATAAAAAAAATTGTACGGCTTTGCAGTGGAGAGGTAATATTTCGCGAATCGCGAGCTTGTGGGCAGCGAAATAGATTATAGCAACAGTGACGTGAAAGGCTTCGTCGTTTGTGATCCTTCCGTCAGCAGCGTCGCCCGCGCTTCTTCGCTTTCTTCGCGTCACCGAGAGACGATCTTCTTCCGTCACCGAGAGACGGACTTCCTCGCCTTCCTTTGAGGCAAAGAAGAACAACACCCGAGAGACGAACTTCCTCGCCTTCCTTCAAACCGAAGAAGAGCAACGCTTGCTTTTGTTACCTAGAGACGATCTTCTTCACGCTGGCAGGGTTCTCCGCAATTTTTTTTTTCTCCCGCTCTGTTACCATAAAAACAGAAAGTGAAGAGAACATTTTTTTCTTCTTATTGATTCAATTAAAATTGCCTTTACATATAGGAGTCCCTCTTCCTTAGATAAGGAAACTAACTAAATAAGTTTAAATAATTTTCTATTACATTACAGAACTAATTAAGCAAGATTTGGTACAAATATCACATGATATAAATAAGGAAGGAGAATAATATCTGTATAAAAGGAAAGACAATAAATATTATAATTTGAATTAAATCCTTCAACATGCATTCAGAGCACAACTAATATCAGGGATAATTTGTGTTACTGAGGGCATAAGGGTACATCCTCAAACTATTGCAGGAGTTTTACGATACCGTGATTTGGAGGCACTCAGGAGTATAGAAGACATACTGTCGATTGTCTGCAGAGCTATATTTGGCGTGAACGCTTAGAGATTTAGATGATATGTTGGAGAGATATGATGTGTGCCAACGACATAACTATTTTGACTATGACACCTGAAGGGTTACTGTTGTGAAGGTATGGGATGAGGTGACCATGGGTTTTACAGAAGGATTTCCTCAAACTATCGCTCTCGTGTTCATACGGGAAGTTGTTTGTTTGCATGGTGTTCCAAAATTCATTTTATAAGACATGACCAAGATATTCCTTAGCCATTTATGGAAGGAACTGTTCAGATTACATGGGACAGTCTTCAAGAGGACGACAACATATCATCCTCAGACAGATGACCAAATTGAGGTACAGAAGTGTGGAGCGTACTTATATTATTTTGTATCTGATACACCGAAGCTTTGAGCAAGGTGGATTGCTTGAGTTGAGTATTGATACAACATTTCATACCATACTGCAACACAGACCACTCATTTTAGGATTTTTGTACGAGTAGTGTCCACCTCACCTGATAAACTTGGCATAACACTACGCCAGTCTCCAGTGTAGATCAATATTTAGAGGAGAGGGACATGATATTGATAGAGCTCAAGAAATATATATTGAGACCCAATGGATCATGAAGAAGCAGGTTGATGGACATACGAGGGAAGTATAATTTGAGCCTTTGGACATGATTTATTTGAATGTGAGATTCTATCGGCAGAAGACACTAGCCAGGAGGAGCGAGAAACTTTCTCCACGATATTTTGGACCCTATGAGATTGTGAGATGTATTGGGGTAGTCACATATTATCCGAGGATACCACTGTCATTATTACTACATCCAATATTTCATGTATCACAGTTGAGGAGTGCTATCGGAGATCACACACCCTCGTTTCCACAACTTCCGATGTTGATAGAGGATTTGAAGGTGGTTTTGGAACCTTTAGAGGTAGATAGGGTGTGCTGAGTGATTGTGGTAAAAGAGGTGTTATTTAAGTGGAAAGATCTGCTAGATTATGAGCCTTATGAAGTAATCTAGAAGTAGTTTTCATTATTCTACCTGGAGGACAAGGTACTTCTTTGGGAGAGATATTGTTGCGCTGGTCCCTTTTGGACTAACCTGGACCAGTTTCGCGAGCTGGCCCAACCTAGAGGGGTGGAAACCTCTTTTTCTTTCTGGGAGGATTCTAGCCCCCAGGTGGGTTCTACTAAGCCCCTAATCACGTATTCGAGGGGAGGAATTAGGGGAGCTTTACAGGGAAATCTTGAATGTGTTTTGAGGGCATTTTTTTCGGGCTAATCACCTCGTGTTGGCTTCCATGTTTGGATTCCTGCTTTTTTTGTCTCTTGTTCCTAGCGGTATCTAGGGATTGTGAATAGCCGATCTACCCCTCGGATTGTAGATCACCTATTGTATCTTATTTATTTTTCTTGGAGATTAATCAATTTTGCCCTCTTTTGAGTTTTTCCACGTATTTATTGTAATTTGTTCGCTGATTTTGGCTTCGATATGTACCAAATTCCTGAACCTTTTTTAACATCCTGCCAAAAGCATCTGAGAATAAATTCATTTATTTAATGCAAGTTGAGAAGTGTTATGTATCTTGATTTGTATATATGTTATGCTGTCTGATTTAGCCATCCAGAACAAGATGAAATACTCCAAGCTATCTATCAACGAAGAGCAGAGTTATCATCTAATCCATCAGGACCACCTCTGCGTAATATCATGCTGAGATCAACAACTTTTACCGAGGGAAAGTTGAGGTGTGGCTTGTGTTTTGATTTAAAAAAAAAAAAAGATAAAATAAAATTTTTTGGTTTAATTTTCTTGGATGCTGTTATTTGATTAACCATCTAACCTTCATTAGAAGAGAATGACTAGTTAGAAGAGAATGTCTTTCGTTTGCACATTTCCCTATTTTTATCTTTTTTCTAGTCAAATTTTTATTGGCTGACTTCTTGGTTCCGATGACTTGGTTATCCCAGTGCATCTCACAGTGAACCTAATATTGCAAATGCTTTTTGGAGAAGCTCTCGAAGGAAAGCTGTTGCTGAACAACAACGCACATCAAGTTCAAGGTAAACTCTTCTGAGCATTTTCTTCTGATTGCCTTCTTGAAGAATTAGTAATATCCATCTAAAAGATTTGACATTAACTCTTGGGATTGGGGTGTCATTGTGCTTTGCTTATGAATTTCAAACCTTATTCACTTGTTTTAATAGGGCTGCAAATCCAACTTCCTCATCGGCCTTCAAATTATGCTCCTAGGATTGGTTTCAGTTTAAGGGGATAAATATCATTGAAAAGTTAAAATGTATTCTTTCTTTGACTGAATTAACAAAAGGCGCTGTAATTAGAATGAGAGCATTTCCTTCTGTTGCAATAGTTGTTGGGGTTCAGCATTCCATTTTAAAGCTGTAAATTTCTGGTAATGGTGAAACCTTATTCATCAATGAAGTACTCTTTAATGTTTTATGCTAAAACCTATCATTTGAAATTTCTGAGTATTGCCTTTTTTTTTTTTTTTGGTTGGGGTTGCAAAACTTCACAGAGTTTGTGATCCTTCAGCTGTTGATATGAAGTGCTACTTGCTTAAGTTTATTTGAGCGAAATTTTAGGTGGAAATTGCACCAGTTACTTTCCTATGAGTTCAAATTAGATTGCTTTATTATGCATCATTCTATTGTGCATAATCTATAATATAAAGTTATATTTATTTATATTTTAACTTAATGTATCTAGCCCCGTGATGCTATTTATTTTAGCATTTTAGACTTTTCTTTATGTCTCTAATGTATTTTTCCAGCATTTTCTAGTTTTGGAACCATTTATGATTTTGGTTTGGAAAGGGCGCCATGTTTAGGCCCTTCAACAACATTGTATCTGTATCTTTTTTTCTAGTTAATATATTAGCCTTTTGGCTTAATTCATGAAAAATATATAAGAGGAGTATTTATAATACAAATACAAAGTGTGGAGGGCCCAAACATGGTACCCTACCCACTAAAAAACCACAAATGGTTCCAAAACTAGAAAAAACAGAAAAATACATCAGAAATAAAACACCTAATAGTGTCGAAATACATAGTATCAGGTGGCTAGAGAGCGACCCAATTTATTCTTGTCTCTGCCTCTAGTTCTAGGAAAGGAGTAAGCTATTAAGCTGGTAAGATGATTGTCATTGCCAGAAGTACCCAATGTATCATCCAATATGTTCCCGAGCTGCAGTCTTCCTCCATTCTTCTTCTTCCTTTTGTAATAGACTGTCATTCCTCTTCCGAAGAATCAGTCTGATGGGGTGGTAGAGTTGGAGCAGAAGGAATACCAACCATAGTAGCCACAATAGGTTCTAGCACATGTGAAGTATGAGTTGCCTCTACACCGAATACTTCCTGAAGAACTAGAGCTGCGAAACTCTACTGAGTATCAGTCTGAACACTTTTATTTGTGGGTAACAGTCCATCAGTATTGTTTTCTATGGGGTTTGAAGGTGCCAACATCACATCACTCGCAGTAATAGTAATAGTAGTGTCATGAGGGGGGTCCTCAGGGGCAACAGATACCATTTGTCTGGTAGTTATTTTCCCCAGGTGGAACTAAAATGTCCAGAGCAATGGGGTTAGACCCATCCTTATTCACTTGAACATTAATTTTCAAATTAGGATGGAGCTTGTAGCATTTATCAAGGATATGACCAAACACCTTACAATGGGTACTAAATATGGGGGTCTGTGTGCCAAGACGATTTGTTGCCAATTGTAGGTTGTGCTCAACCAGACTTCAGTAACATCCGGTAAAGTAATATCTCTTTCCACAAGTATTTTGGCCATCAAAGGTCTGGTTAGGTTGAAAGTAGACAGATATAGCTTCAAAGGATCCCCTAGGATGACCCCAATAGAGTAGAGAACTTGATGGTGAAAAAAATGCAGTTTGAGACCAGGTAAACTAAACCATGTCAGTACAGTGAGAGTCATGATTTGGGTCGAAATCAGGAGACCACTTGAGTAACTTCATAGCTTTTCCTGCAATATTAAGGTATTTCTTGGAGAAAATTCTAGTGTAGTGTTCAATCATTGTTAGTTGGATCAACACATGTCTCCTATCCATAAGTCTCACCTTCCTCTTGCCTACTAGCTTAAGATCATCTACGCTTTCTGATAACCTTATAGGGTGGGGTCCCCACTGAAATTTTTCAATAAGAGCAAACTTGAATTTTTCTGTCAGGGTAGAAATTTCTGATCAGAGAAAAAAATTGTTGATTTCCCACCCTTCCAACTTCCCTTCTTAACAAAAGGACAGCCATCACTGTCATCACGACATTCCTTATAGTTTGAGGGGAATACCACCGCGGACTCCACTTGGGGGTTTCCCACCACGTGGGCAAAGAAAGCCTTTGGTTCAGCAAAAGAAGAAGGAAGTGCCATCAGAACAACCAGCTATCACCTGCAGCAAGAAGCTTGCGTCGGGCTGGAGAGAAAGACAGGCGCAAAAAAACAAAGATCGGGCCGAAGAAAAGCACTGGCGCAGACACAAACAGAAGAAATGTCGAAAATGAAGGAAAGACGCAGAAATTGGACGCCGGCGCAGCAAGACGAGCCGCAATGACTTCGTCAACCACGCTCTGCTAGAGTTTTGCCTTTATAGCGAACCTTGGTTTCTGCTCCACTGCATCCTTTCGTCAGTCACACTCTGCTTGTCATTCGTCGTTTTCGTCGATTCCGCCTGTTTCGCCGTGGTCGCCGTGTGTCTTCAGCTGCTCGCTTCGTCGTACCAAGCAGACATCACGTTATGTATATATATATATCCCAAGGGCTGATTTTATTGAAATAGAAAATGATACATAAATGTTGTATGAGAAGAACCCAAAGAGGCACCCTACCCATACTATACAATTACATAAAAACTCCAAGAAAAGGTACATATAGACTCAATAAAATTAAAAACAAATTTAAAACATGCAGAAAACAGTAGCTAGGGACGAGTCAGTTTAGTCATGCCTCTTCCTCTAGTTTTAGGAGCGGAACTGGATAACAAGCTTTGAAGAGTCGTGTAATTGCCAAAAGTCACCAAAGTATCATCCATTAAGTTTCCAATTTGGAGTGAGCCCCCAGGCTTCTTCTTCCACCGAGAAGTGTAAACCTATTATTTTTCATCTGAAGACTGACTCATATGATCCTCGATCTGATTTGATGTTTGAACTGCAGTAGGAGGAAAGACAGTCGTTGTCACCGAGATAGGTTCCAGTGTATGTGAAATGTGAATTGTTACCTTTGCACCTGATGCTTCCTGAATAGGAGCTGCGGAACTATCCTGATTTTCAGTTCAAACATTATCCATTTTAGTATGGTCAGGAGAAGGGATCCCAGGGCCAGACACCAACTCCTATCTTGCGGTGTTTCCCTCCTCAGGTTGGCTGTCATCAGGTTTGTTGGGAGCGTGTTCAAGCACAAGAGGTGCGCTAACAGTGTGTTCCTGCTTTTGACTATTGATTCTCAACTCTGGGTGCAATTTGAAACGTTTCTCTTGCGGGTGTCCAAACATCTTACAGTGCTTGCAGTAGTGTGGTTTTTTTTTCTATAATGATTTTTTGCCAATAACCATTGTGAGCAGATCCAAGCCAGATTTTTTCTACATTCGGTAGTGTAATATTTCGTTCAATCAAAATCTTTGCAATAGAGGACATTGAGAAATGAACTGTAGTCAAATTGCATATTATGTAATTGTAAAAATTGTAAATTCACGAGTTGTTTTTGGAAACCTATTTGGAAAAAAATATAAACACAATTTAAAGTTTCAATAACTTATCATCCACAAAATAAATGGAAAAGTTGAAAATCAAGAAATAGGAGTTTGGTTGATTTGCTATGTTGTTTCATAAAAAAAACTTCACATTCAATTAAAATTTTGAACTTTTCTATGGCTGAATTTGGATACAATTTATCGTTCAGTTAGTCAATTAGATTTACTCCATTTGAGATTATAATAGGATTTCAAGCTAAAGCATATAAATCTTGTTGAGTTTTCTATTGATTCTAGACCTAGTGTATTGGTATAACATATGCATGAATTTTATGATGATATTCACATAAAATTTACCATTCGCTCTGTCAATTACGAGCTTTCTACTAATGTGAATAAGAGTTTATGGAGTTTGGTTATAAAGAAATGATGCATTTAAATTTGGAAAGGCTTCATTCAGGAACTTAAATGTGAGAAAGTTACACCCATAGAAATTTTGCAGCCCATTGGATTTAATATCTATAAATTGAAAATTCCAGGGAATTATGGTATTTATCCACTTTTCAAGGTATTTAATTGACCGGTCATGGACATTGTGTCAATTCTTTGAATTTTTCTCTTTCCATCCCATCTTTGTGCATATGCTAGTTTGCCAGATAATTCTATGCAGCTTGTTTATGAAGTTTGTTTGGATGATGATATTGTCCATGATTTCTGTTAAATTGCAAAATATATTGTACAATAGTGTAATAGACCTAGTTATATTGACTCATGGATTAGGATTATTTTGTCGGGGCAGATGTTTTTTTTTTTTTGCTTAATTTGCTTGTTAGATCTAAATGCTAAATTCATCGAAGCTGAATTTGTCTAACTAGGTAGATTTGATGGAGATTTGTATACTTTTACTTGTTAGAGTGATTAAGTAATACATGATTTTAAAGTTTTATTCAGTTTTTTTGTACAAGTAATTTTGTTTTGTAGCCTTCATTTTTTTTTATTTGGAGCATGCCTATGATAAATGCTCATAAGGATGAGCTGTGTTCTCTATCAATTTGATTCCTAGTGATAAATTAATTTGTTTTGTTCAACATGGGACTTTTGCATGGTTGTTCCCAAGTTCAAATTTGTTGCTTATGACTTTGAACTAATTGGTTTTCTGTATTTTAGGTTTAGCGGTTCTTGAATTATTCAATTTCTGGAATAATTGTTTCCTGATCTGTCACATTTAACTAACATTACTTCTCAATAGAAGTGGCTTTTGTTGATTTCAAGTGCCATTATTATGCTTAAATGTCAAAGGCGGCTGCTTCATGTGAAACTGAAGGCTCTATACTTCCACTATTTCTTAGAAGCAGTGGATTCACATTAGTTCAATTTAGCATGTTTGGCGTGTTTGAGGGTTGCATTTGTAGTGGAATATATTCCAAGAGAATATTTAAAATTTTGATGCGTTGAACATAGAGGTTTGTATATCTGGTTGTGAATATTTGGCTTTGCTATTAACTGTGACAGATTTAATGCCAACCGTAATTGCAAATCTCAGAGCCGAAGGTCTATACATTGATATTCTAGGACATTTAATTAGATAAACTTAAATGAATACTTTCTTTTTTTAATTTTAAATTTTGTTTGTGGATGTTTAATTTCTTTTTAAAATTTTAAAGTTTGTTTGTGGATGTTGAATGTTTGATTCCCTAGAGTGCAGTCCAGGTGTATTAGACCTAACTTTAAGCCATCTTGCATAAAGTGTTGCCTCATATACAACCACCACACAAAAAACCCACCTGCCCAACATATAGTAATCATTTCCTAAATGTTGGAGGTTGCATTGCTTCCTTCACTTTTTTTTTCCCTTACGATAGAAATCTATCCTGTGTATTTTATTATTTGAAAGAAAGGCATACATCTAGTTATATGTACATAGTCATGGGGCCATTTATAGATAAGCATGTTATAAGGGGTCAATTACAGATTGTATTCCGCACCAATACCTAGTGAATATTCAGTTGAAGGTCTTAGACCAGAATCAAATCCTTGACTTCTTCATATCATTTACACGAGCTCTTTTGTACCTCTATTGCTTTGGTG
Organism: Phalaenopsis equestris; assembly: GCF_001263595.1. Lineage (NCBI taxonomy): Eukaryota > Viridiplantae > Streptophyta > Magnoliopsida > Asparagales > Orchidaceae > Phalaenopsis > Phalaenopsis equestris. The sequence goes on along the minus strand of NW_018164869.1, from coordinate 5,780,454 downwards.
CAAGTGTGTGTCGATTTATTTATTTATTTACTTATGGTGGAATCTGAGATCCTACGTGTACAAAGGGAAATAAAAGTTTGTTCCATGCTATACAGCTGTATACAAAAGGTTGACTTTCTTGCGATTCTTTTCATACTTTAAAAAGGCTGTTTCATGATGATTGCACTTATGTCTGTTGCATTTCATGTCAATAAGCAAAAGTTGGGATGGCCTCTATACATCAGAATACACTGGCATAAATATCTGGAGATTGGATATTGACTACGAAATTAATTTCCTTATGTTGTAACATTAATGGATTATTACATCATTACATTATTACATTGAAAGGTATGCTACATTTATTACTGTCGTGCTAACTGTCCCCTAACTCTTTTCAATTTGAAGTGTTTTCTTTTTGAATGGTATATTGTTTTCTATAGGACTATGTACTTCTACTGCTTGATTAATGCTTATTCCCTTATTCTAATGTACTAATAACCATATGATATCATTTTCTTAAGTTGATTTATGAATAACTCTTGCAGTCCCGAGCATCCACTTTCCAAAGCACGTGTTCGATCCATGCTTGGTGGTGATAGGCAATCATTTACAGAATATGGTGCTGCTGGATCAAGGTTTGTGATTTTTTTTTATTGATGCTTTCTTTCATTTAGATTGGCTTTAGCTGAAATTATTGAGACGTGCAGTTTCAGTTTATTTTTGAAAGAGCTTGCATGTTGATTTTTTTTTTTAATACGGTGTTTAATCATAACAACAAAAGTGGGATTAAGGCTTTGTTGTTGTTGTGGTTGGTGGTGGTGGTGTTTAAACATCTGATTCAAAAAGTCCTTATTTGTAATTGATGGTCAAACTTGATATCGTTGCTCTCATGAAAGCGTAGCCTGTTCTGGAAGAACATATAACCATTAAATTTGTTATGCCGCTTGTATGATCTCCTGATGACTAGCCCAAATCTCTTGTTAGTCCTCATCAGTACCATTCATATCCTTCAACCCTTCAAATTCAACTTCTGTCGGCTGCTTGGCTGTGATCAACTGGTGACAACAACTCAAAGCATTTGTTAACCTATTATGCCTCTAAGCTTTATGTTTGAGCACAAAATGAATGCAAGAAAGGTACTCTAATTCAAGTATCTCAGGTCTTAATGATGAATATAGAGAGTGAACTTTCTGCATATTCTATATGATAAGCTCATGGACACTTCATTGGGGATTCTACTTGGTTCATGGTTGTTTTTGGCAACTTAAGAATGGAGGTTTTGAGAATTGGTTGAATGTGAGTTGAGCAAGGGTTTAGGCTGGAGAGTGGGTGTTGGTGGAGGTAGATGGATTATGTTATGTGGATTTATGCTTTGGAAATGAGATTAATGGATCTCTAAGGATTTAGGATTTATATAGTTCTGAAATCAAATAATACTGATATAGAGTTTCTAGATGGTATTTAAAAATCCGTAAATGGTTGTGATATTTGTAAGGTTTGAATGAATTGGGTAAAACCAGAAAATAATTGTATTTGGAAGGATGTAGGATAATGAGGTGGAAGCAGCTGATGTAGGAAAACTGTGAGGAAAGGAAGGCCTGCAATTGGAGGTACACGTACGTCTAAAAGGATCTACCGCCTATTGTACCTGAAGCTACAGACGTACTACTTGATGGAGAAAACGACCATATATTCCAAAGAAACCAAAATTAAGTTAACAATCTCTAATAGCATAAAATAAGACAGAAGTCACATAACAAGCAAATTATTTATTCTAAGGAAACCAAAATAACCATTATTATTATTCTTACATATAGAAAGTATGACCCTAAGGGCCGGCCTGCCAAAAAACCTGAACCAATCAAGATCTGGATCTGGTTTCGCCTAGAATGTGTGTTATGTTGCTGGTACTCCAGTTTTTGTTGCAGGGACTCGATTGAAAGATGAATGGATTTCAATGAAGTTAATTTATTTTGGATTGAAACAAGAGGGCACAAGCAGATGTTAGCAGTGCTTAGTCATGGTGATTATATATCAGGTTCTTTTTATATAGGATTATCATTGGGTGACCTTGACCTTCTAGTATCTGGATGATTGAGCAATTGTTTTTTATAGAATCTATCACCTGAGGTAGGCCAGGCTCCACTCTTCTCTGAGTAAAAAAAAAGTACGTTGTTGATTGCTTTGTCACTTTTTTTATAGGCTTCAACAATTTTTTTGCTTCCTTTTAATTTTTTTTATTACTTCTTATTAGTTAACAATGTATTTTGTAACAGCGTTTTACTCAATAAATGATTACTCTCCGATTTCTTCCTTGTTGGCCTTGTGGTGCACCTTGTACATAGACATTTCTATATCTCTTTTCCAATCGTCTTTTGGTGTACTGCGTGCTTAAGCAGTTTTATAACCCATATTTTATATGGCAGTTTTTGGTGATTTGGTTGTCTTGGAACATTGCATTCTCTGTCATTTCAGTTCTTGAACAGGAGTTCAGAAAACCCTAATAACTTCATAAAGTATTGCTATTGTTTCTTTTATTTTTTTAACTGGAGTTGCGAGCCTTGTTTTTCGGCAGATATGTAATGTTAATCCTTGCAGTTTGGTTGGTCTGCATCTTATTTGGATAATCCTTGCAGTTTGGTCTGCATCTTATTTGGATAAAAAAAAAAAAAGAAAGATCTTCTCTATCACAATATTGAAATTAGGAATGGTTTGGAGACTGCTATTGTCTTTCCCGCTGTTTTCTGTGTACCTTTGCATAGCACTTCTATATAACAAAAGTAATATGGTCTGGTGGAGCTGTGCAGGCTAGAAGCTTTTTTTCCCATCGTATGTCAGTTTTTTTGTCGTTATATGTTTCTGTTATTACAACCTGGCCCTTTTGTATTAAGTCACTTTTTTATAAGATACGTGTAAACAGATCAGTAATAACTTCTGCGAATCTAATTGATTTCCCCTTTGCGGTCAATGTTCAATACATTTCTTTGCATGTCTGGTGAATCTAAGTGATTTCTTCTTCATTTGTAGGTCTGATGGCTCTTCAAAATCTGAAGTTCGTAGGATACGAAGGAGAAGCATAAGCATTACACCTGAGATTGGCGATGATATTGTCAGGTTGAAGTCTTTCCATTCTTATTCGTTGGTTTATATAAACTATATTGCTGGAATTACATGCTATTACATTTCTTGATGTTTTGGGTTTTTAGCATTACTTAATCCTTCCATTTTTTGAAAACCATGATTCGTTCTCTTTTGTGAACACGGCAATTAGTTAATGTTGGATGGGTGCATCATCTGCATTAAGATCCCCTCTAGTGTTGGCTAGGGAGGGGTGCTTAAATGCTTATAAAAACTGCTAATTATTCTGTCATACTTCAGTAAATTGTAGCACAATTCGGTCCCTTTGGTAAACATAGTTGTCAAGTATTGTTGTGCTGACTTCATTACTATTAAAAAAATTTCCAAATTTTCTTCCATGTTGTTTAATGAACCTAATTTTTTTTCTGACACACACGGGCACACACTCACACAACAAAGTCGTTGCTTCTTCTTCTTGGTAATTATCAAAATTGTCACCACTTCTATGCCCATCTCTTCATTCTTCTTCCAATATAATGTCATTAAACTCGAGCCAAGAGTGGTGGTGTAATCTACTTTATTTTTCTTATTTTTCTAGCATGTTATGAAATGATAACATTCTTTACTGTGTTAGTGACCTAATTTAGTTTCTATGGATGTTCCTTTTCCATATTCAACTGCCTTAACCTTCTTTATCGTAGAGGTCATTATGCATGTGTATGGAGAATAGTGGAGCAAAGTAAGCTAAATTAACATTATCATCCCTATTTTCTTTTAGTTTTATTTTGTTCTTTGCTATTACTAAATTAAGGAGAGCCTTTCTCGTTTAATCCTACTCGTCTTCTCTTCTGCACTGTTGAACTTAAAAATAAAAATAAAAATAAGAAAAAAAAGGAGGGAATAAACTAATTAATTCACTCGAAATTTTTACCAGCTCCCGCATTTCAAACAGCATCTATTTTGTAATTGTTCCCCCTTGTTCTTAGTTACAAACCCATTAGAAGGCGGCAGTCGTTTGAAACCCTCGCTCCCATCTTCGTCTTTCGCTCTCTACACGCATGACCCCCACTTGTAGCATGACCCTCACTTCCACTCTCTAGAAGGAAATTTCCATCTCGACCCTTTGATCTCTGGTTCGTTTCCTCTGCCTACTGTTCCTCTTCCTTGTTCCTCTTTTCGTCTCTGGTCTTTAAAAATCAAAAGCCAAAGCTTATCCATCCCTCTTTAGTTAGTTAATCCATGTCTCACATGATCTTCCACTTTGTTCCTTCTCCCTATTTGTTGACTATTCTTGTGATATGATCGTGATCAGAGACAGAGAAAAAGCAACGACATGATCACGACATACATAGACCTTCGAAACTCTCTACTTTTTCCTACATCGCACATGATCCAGCCACTGAAGCCTGAAATTTCGTTTCTTCCTCTTACTACCTCAAACCTCAATACAGTCATAGTTAGAGCCAGTCGAGAAGGCAACGAAATTGCTACATAAAAAGATCACTGAAAGCCTTTATTGAAGCCCTCTGCGCCTTAGTTTGCTTTGTTTGTGCGCGAGACCCAACCGAGACCTCCGACCGGAAGAAAGCTGGAGAAACTATTTTTTCTTATTTCTTAATGTTCAAATTACAACCTTCCCCTTATTATATGGGTGATGGTTAGGGAAAACATTATTAAAACTATCATAACTTACCAAAACCAAAACAAACACAAAAGGAAAGACATAATAGAAAAGAGTAAAAATGAATAAAGTTGAATTAGGAAACTTTAAATTCCACACTCCCTCTCAAACTGAGTCCTAGCTTGGTATTCAAATCAACTAAACTGTTGGAAGTAGAGATTAAGTGAAAACATCAACAATTTTAAGATGAGTTAGAATATAGATTAAGTGAATAATGCTACCATTAACTTCATCAGAGATAAAATGTCTATCACTCTCAGTATGTTTGGTCTTGTAATGATGCAGAAGATTCTTTGCAATACTAATAGCAGTTTGGTTGTCATAAAACATCTTTATGTGGTTGACCGTGGAATATCTCAACTTATTTAATAACATTGGAATCCACATTCCTTCACAAAATTCCTTGGTGCTTGGTTGTTTTTCACAACATTTATGGGGTGCCTGATACTCGGTCTCCGCACTAAATTTAGAGACCATTTCTTATTTCTTGTTCTTCTATGTGACAAGATTTATCAATATATATGAACAATATCCAGATGTGGATATTCTGTTAGTGAGTTCTACTGCTCAACTAGCATTAGTGTAAATCTCTGCCTCCATGTTATATGATTTCTTAAACAATAACTTTCTGTCAAGAGGCCTTTTTAAAAAACTTCAATATTCTATACACTATCTCCAAATGTTCTTCATAGGGATTATTCATATGTTGACTCAAAATGCTGATAGAATAAGCAATATCAGGTCTATTATGTGACGAGTAGATTGGTTTTCTCAGTAATCTTTGGTATTTATCTTTTTTTTCATTAGTGTTTATTTTTCTTCTGAATGTAACTTTTTACTGAATATCATAGGAGTCTTAGCAGGTTTACACTCCAACATTTTTATATTTTTTAGTACGCATATGATGTATTTTTTTGAGGATATCACAATTCCCATTTTGGAACTGGTCGCTTGCATGCCCATAGAGTATTTGATGCGAGAGTGACCCAGGAGAGTTTTTGCTATCAATACCAAAGAGATAATCGTCCTAAGCTTGATTGAGGGGAAATGACACGGTGTCGTTTATGAGAAATTAATAATGAGGTGTCCAGGTGATTTAGAGGGAGGATATGCAGTGGGAAACTCGCCAACTACAACCGAGGGTTACCACCTTCAGAAGGAGGCAATTCAGTTGGTCACCCCTATCCATAGCGGTGACTTGCTAGATCGAAGGGATGGAGTAAACCTCTTCCATCATGTGGATTCGGGGATAAAGAACCTCTATCTCGAAGATGTGACCAGAAATATCTGAGAAATCAGAATTTTAAAGTAAAAGTTAATTTCCTTATTTCAATGGCCACATGGATCTGAATAGGCTCATCGTGTGGCTCTGGACCTTAAAATGTGTCTTTGAGTGTCAGGACATCCCACTGGATAGAATGGTGAAGCTTGCTGCCAACAAGTTGAAGAATAGTGTGTTATGTTGGTGAAGAAATTTGAAACACATATGTCGATGTTATGGAAAATACAAAATCACTACTCGGTCCTAGATGAAATGGGAGATGCATCGTCGGTACTTACCAGCTCACTATAGGCTGAAGGTCCAGACACCTGCTTCAAAAGTCGAAGGACCACATCACCGTACAACTCCCACATCTTACAGACAATGTTCAACCCAAAATCTTACGGCTAGAGTACACTCAAAGGAACATCAAGCCAATCTCGTGTGATGAGGGACTAGGTTAGAGAGAAGAATAGGCGGAATCTATCCGCAGTCTCAAATCAGCTCGAGTCAGGAAGTATTTTAAGTGCCATAAATTTTGACATATTGAATCGAATTGCACAACTAGAGGGGAATGGTTTGTTTCACCTAGCAGGGTGTTGAAAAAATGGGTAATTCCACATTGGATACTTAAGAAGGTGAGAACACAAAGGAGTACTAGTTTTCAACTGATGAGAAAAAGATGCATATAGTTTCAGTTAAGCCCAAGAGAGAAACTCCAATTGAATTGATAGTGATTGTCTGAGATAGTTGAGTTCTAGGAACTGAGTCCAGAGGTATGACACCCTAGATAAGAGATATCGAGACTTCAGATCTATAGACTGCTTCCCGAGCTACCCCTACTATGGGAGGTTCAACTTGTCAGAAATGAGGCTCTTTGTGCCACATCGGGAATATATATGGTGTTATTCGGATAATAGATTCAATTCAGCAGTGTGTCTATCATCAGATGTCTAGACAAATGGAATGAACTCAAATCTTAAAATTATCTTAGGAGCTTTATAAGGAAAATATTTTTTTAATTGAGATCCTAGTCCTATTAGAGAAGAAGAAAAGGTCTCTCCTCAGTGATTGCTAGTGAGAGTTTTCCAGCATGCTAGAGATGTTCTAGGCCCCCTCCTGACAGTCTTATTTACCATACATATCCAGTCGAGTACGAGTGGGTGAATCATATTATATTTTACTTGTTTGGGATTTGTCCTGTGAGAATCAACGTTATTATTTAGCTCTTGCTTAGGTTGTTCCAAGAGAGAATTGATACTTATTATTTCAGAATGTGCTTGGGAATGTCCACGTTTACAAGACTGACTTGTCTGGAGATTATGTCATTTCCGCTGCCTTTAGTAGGGTCGGCCTGACTAATATGAGGAGACAAAAGCTTTGAAATGTGAGGTCGAAGCTCCCCTCCAATCTCAGCTTATTGGGAGTGGGAGCGACCTGGGAGAGTTTTTGCGATCATTGCTACAGTACTATAAACTCCTGCGAGTGAGGGTGGCTTGGACCGGGTCCGCGGGGGCCGTCAAATCTAAGCTCCCCTCCAATCTCAGCTTATTGGGAGTGGGAGCGACCTGGGAGAGTTTTTGCGATCATTGCTACAGTACTATAAACTCCTGCGAGTGAGGGTGGCTTGGACCGGGTCAGCAGGGTCTGTCAACCTTTTTTTGACGAGGATTTTCCTCTTATTGGGAGTGGGGTCCACTCCTATTTACCTCAAATTTTTATCAGGATAGTCGACAAAATCTATTTTCCCCGTCGAGGGTTGTATCTGAGGGATTGAGTGGTGCTCTGGTTGTATCTCTCTTTCGAGTGGTGTTTATCTTCCCTATTTTCTCATACTGCTACCCAGAGTAGTTGTTGATGTTGTTCTTCTTGCATTTTCTTCACTTCAGCCCAAGTTCCCTACGATTCCAATGCCTCATCGTAGTTTTGGCCATTTTCTTTAACGTCGTCCTTCTTACGATTCAGTCGCCTACCCTCCTTGCTGTTTCCGACAGCTCACAACCTTCCAGTCGCATCATACTCGCTTCCATCGTCGTTCCAATCCTTCTCTCCTTATTGCTCTTGTTGTCCCATTGTTGTTTTCTTGTTGTCCAGCAGCTCGAAACAGCGTGTGTTGTATTTTCTCTTTCTAGCATGTCTGATTATAACTGCATATTTGCTTTTAATAATAATATTTAATTTTCCTATTGTAGTTTGGGTTCCGATATCAATCTCTTATAGCTTATAGATTCTTGACTTCAGATTTAGTGGCAATAACCTCCTTAATATTTTCAATCTTTTTTTGATCATCACTTGTCGGGATCATATCATATACATTGATAACGAGTATAGCTTTCTTATCTCCCTGTGTATGTTTTATGAATAATGCATGGTCAGTTTGACATTGGATGTAACTATTAGATTTTCTAGATTTGATAAATTTACCAATTCAAGCTCATAGAGATTGTTTGAGATCATAAATTTATCTTTTAAAATTTACTAACCAAATATTTATGTGAGCTTTTTTTCAGTTGTGGTGGGATTTCCATATACAATTCTTTTTCAATGTCTCCATTCAAAAAGACATTCTTGATATCAAGTTGATGTAGTTCCCACTCTTTGCTCAATACCAAGAAATGAACAACTCATGCTGTGTTTAACTTGGCCACTAATGCAAATGTCTCTTCATTGTCTATCCCATACGATTAGGTGAAATTTTTGGCCTCCAACCTAGCCTGGAACCTCTCAATGCTCTCATCTACTTTGTACTTGATATTAAACACACCCATTGAGTCTTTTATCTAGAGGAAGTTTTCTAAAGGTTCATGTGCCATTTTGATCAAGTACTTGGATCTCCTCATCAATTGTTTTCTTCCATTATGGACTTCAAAGTGCTTTATGAATAAACTATCTACACACTATCAAGATTAGATACAAAAGTTATATAATTAGATCATGACTTCTCATAGACAACATTCTCTTGTACAGAATAATTTATGCAACTTTTTCTATCTTCTTCATTGGATCTCATTTCCCTTTCATAGATGTGTGTATTCAAGTTTAGTTGTGAATAATTTTTTGATTGCATATTATCTTTATCATTATAGTGAATTTCTTTCTTCTAGTGTACGCATTAAGTTCATTGTGCATTTCCTTGTTGTCAATCTTAGGTTGGATACCCTCAAGTGGTGGAACTTAGGAGACATGATGGTTAGAAGAAAGTAGAATAGGTTGTGGTGACTCTTGTTCAATGGGTATCCATAGTAATGTCCCAAATTTGATATTCTCCCTAAATTTAAGATTTGAGATCGTAGGATTGTTTTTCAAAGAATGTAATATCAATCAAGTTATAGTATTTTTTAAGTAATGAGAGAACAACACTTGTACTCTTTTTTGTTAGAAACATAACCAAGGAATATTTTTTTTTTATGGATTTTGGATCAAGTTTTGTGCAGCTTGGTTGGGGAATATGAGGAAAAGACAAGCAAATATTTTTAGAGGAAGATTGGATGAGAAAACTCTAATATGAGGGCATGTTTCTATCAAAATATGGAGAGAAACTTTGAATCTAAGGATTTTGCTTGGCATTCTATTAATGAGGTAGTTGTCTGTGAACATTATATCTCTTTAGAACACTTTTGGGACATTGTGAAAAAATATTATGGGCCTAGATACCTCAAGGAGATGTTTATTATTCATTTTTGTTATCTCATTTTGTTGCGGAGTCAACACAATGGATGATACTATTCTTTGCAAGATAGGGTCCAAAAATTGACTTTAAGTATTCTTTTGTATTATCAATTTTGAGAATCTAAGTTTTGCATTGGAACTGAGTGTAAATCATGTCATAGAATGACTGAAAGATTTGTATAGTTTTAGATTTATTTTCATGACAAAATATCCAACCGGTTCTAGTGTGATCATCAATGAGGGAGATAAACCATCTGACTTTATTACTGGTTTTTTATTTTGAAAGTTCTCAAATGTCATTGTGGATGATAGAGAAAGGATGTGAGAATTTGTTCTGATACGGAAGATATAAATGACAAGTTCCTGAGCCAATTGGCATCTTTCACATTGATAAGACACTGACTTTTTATTAATAATAGATGTAGGTACAACTTTGCAACATAATGAAAGTAGAATAACCTAGACGAAAATGTCATAATTAAACTTAGTTTTCAACAGACTCAGACACAACAAAATCAGAAACATGAGAAGAGGATAGTGGAGAAGACCCTTGTGTGTTAATAGAATAACTCTCTTTGAGCAGGTATTGATTTTGATGCAATTCAACACTGTTAATCACCTCGACCATCTGAAATTTGCAAGAGTTATAATAAAATTTAGGAACACAATTCATGTCATGAATAGGCTTGCTAATTGAAAGTAAGTTGCAGTCTAGTTGGAGAACATATAACATAGAAGCAAGCTAAATATTTTTAGAGACTTTCACAATTCTTTTTCCAATAATCCTGGAGTGGGATCCATCGACAAGTTTAACAAATTTGAAGTTGGTGATCTCTTGTTAGTTGATGAGAGCATGATTGTCTCCAGTCATATAATCAGAGACACCTGAATCTATTATCCAAAGTCTAAATATGTCATTGTTAGCAAGATAGGAGGATATTATATCTTGGTGTATCATCAACCTGGTAGACTGCTGAGTCGTGCTAGTAAGAAGCTTCTTCAAAACCTCCAACTATTCCTTGGTGAAGGGACTAGGGTTGGCCAACCTTTCAGAAAAGTAGTAACATGGGCTTTGTTGTACGGGTCCTGTCTTCCTTGACTATGTTTCCAATCTATAGGTTTTTCATGTAGTTTCCAATACTTGTCCTTTGTGTAACCAAGTTTCTTACAATGTTCATGTACGGGACAATTCTTCTATCGCTTTGAATCAAGGGAGGAGTTATGTGTGTATAAAACTTAGTTTTTCAGTGTTAAATGAACCTACACTTCCTGCCATCATGAGTTTCTTCTTTATTTCTTCTTATCTAACTTCAGCAAAGGCTTCCCTAATGGTAGGAAGTGGTTTTATTCCCATGGTTCTTCGTTTGAACTCATCTAAGTTCTTTTAGACCCAGTAAGAACTTAATCATCTTCTTCTCTATTATTAATTTATGCATCATAGCATTTTGTGGGCACTTTCTTACATATGTATCATACATATCTAAACTGTAATCAGTACATTCATAGTGTTGAAGTATAGAGTAACATTTAACTCTTTTTGTCAGAGCTCATGCAGTTGTCTCAATTTCAAACAATTAAAATACTTCAATAATTTTCACAAAGTGCTTTTTAAATCTCCTATGCCATCCTGTAAAGCAAGAAATAATTACAGCAATTCCATAGAACAACATATTGCACAGCTTCAACAAATCGTGTTTGTTTTGAATGAAGCAAACTAGTTATTAATTTTAAAAAAATTGCTTTATCGGCAACGATTGCATCCAAGTAGTTGATGAGACAATTCATAGCATCGTGGAATGACCAACACCAATCAATAATCATGCCATAAAAAGTTTTCCCAGCCTTGCTACTTCTATCGTTGATTCATCCATAATTTCAGTACTGTTGTTACTCCCATCACAAACTATCTTAAGAAGGAAATTTTTTATTGGTGATTGAATAAGGCGCTAGTTTCATTATGTTGAAAGAAAATTTTAGCTGCACCCCCAGTTTTAGCACATAATTTCAAGGGAGCTTTTAATGTAGAAGTGGATATGAGTGTCACGGAGATAGGTGCAATTCTTTCTTAGGAGGAATGACTGCTTGAACTTATCAGGGAGTAGCTTAATGAGGCTTTCCAAAAATGGATGAGATATGGGCAATAATTATATGCAATCATTCAGGCACTTGAACATTGGGAGAATTATCTAATTCACGTAGAATTTGTTATGCACAGTGGCTACAAGCACTCAAGTATCTCTTTTCAGACATATTAAAAAGAATTCTCGGATGCATGCTCAATTATTTCTAGCCCTATAGAATTTTATTTTTGTCTTGCCTTCGATCTGGACCACTCAATAAGGCTATAGGCACTGTAAGCTTTTGGGATGCTCTACTTACTACCATACAGGTAGAGCTAGTGAGTTTTAATAGCATTAAAAACCAATGCAATAATGATGAAGATTTTGGCATAGTTTGGAAGCAGTGCCGTTAGCATTCCACCTCTAATGATTATAATGTACTACTGAGATTTCTGCTCAAAGGGGGACAGCTTTGTTTCCCACGGACTTCTCTCCGTGAAAATGTCATATAGGACTTACACCAAATGATTTGCTGCTGTATGGATTGGGATGGGATCTTAGCCATTGCTGAGGAGCATGACTATAGGCTGTGAATGATACAAGGCATCAGTAAGTTTCTGCAGTGGTGCGGAGTATTCCAGTTTGCCAAAGGACATTTGTAGAATGTCAACTTCTATGCCCATTGCCTATTTTAAATGGCATATAGGAAGATATCAGCATGGATTTCGTATTGGGTTTACTAATGACTGAGCAGAAGAAGGATTTTCTCTTTTTTTTTGTCAACATGTTCTTATAGATGGGCTCATTTTATCCCTGGTTGGAAAATTGCTGATGCTTTAATGTTGCTAATTTATTCTCTAAAGAGATTGAGTATTCAGAACTATATACTTCAGATTTTGTTGTCAAATTTATGAATTATTTTTTGGTGTGTTTCATGTAAGAAGTTCAACACAGCTTTGACCTTCAATAACACTTCTATCATCCACAAATAGACAAGTATACCGAAGTAGTTAATCTCACTGTTGGATCAATGATCTAAACCATCGCAAGGGATGGCCGAAATCATGGGACAAAGCACTTTCCCAATCCAAATTTATCTTTAATATGTTAATTGGCCATTTTTTCACTCTCCATTTTCTATTGTATACAGTAAAGGGAAGAATGTGGTTATTGACCTTAGGGAATTACCTTCAGAGGTCATGTGCAGGACTGCTGAGGAGATGGCATATCATTTGATTATTACACTGTGAGGTAATGCAATAAATTAAATCCCCCAATGAAAGTATGAAGCATTAGTTGGTTGTTACAGATGCCACAAAATTTTCCATTGGAATTAGTTATGATTCATCTCAACAAAGCAGTTATCCTGTTGGTACATTCAAGAAGTTACTGTTTGAAAATGATTGGCCTGTTAGCTATATGGAAGAAAGTAGGTTATAGTGCGTATGTCGTTGACCTGTTTGACCATTGGAATACTTTTAGAACTTTCAGCATCAAAGATACTTTCCAGTATTAGCCCCGTGATGCTGCTAACATCTATGAAGAGAACTCAGAATAGAGTTCTTCTGAAGACGAGGGAAATTGATGCAGCACTTACATGAGCCAAGATGGGTACAGAACTTGCCAGAGACAAAAGGGGCTATCTTATTTCCCTTATTTTCCTTGTTTTACTAGCATATAATGAAGTAATATCTTTTCTTGCTATATTAGTGAGTTAACTTAGTTGCTTTGTACATTTCTTTTCTATATTCGGACAACTCGGCTGTCGTTGACCTTATTCAGAGGCCTTTTTGTGCATCTGTATGGAGGATAGTAGAGAAATGAAAATTGGCCAAACATTATCATCCCAATTTTGCTTTTAGTTTTCTCTGTTCATTTGGTATTGCTCCATTTAAGGAAAACACTTCTCCTTAGAGTCAGCTCTTGTTTTCTCTTCTGTGCTACCTATAATATTCTTGTTTAAAGTCATGTACCAACTTCTTCTCTTTCTACTCATTATCGCCATAATGGATTTGGTAGAGATGTCAGGATGGTGAGGCACACAATGGACAAGAAGAAGAGTACGAGAAGAGTTCAGGAGGTTTAGACAAGAAAGTTCACTTTGCATGAAAATAGAATCAAGCTTTTTTGTGATAACAAAACCAAAGAAAAAGCTTAAATATTTTCCTTTTCAATTGACACAACCCAACCAATGTCTGTCTTTGACGGAACTATAACCTACACAGGTCGGATAGGAATGCTATAAAAGTCAGGCTGTTTGGGGAAAATTTAAGTGGAAGGGTTGAATTGCGGTAATTTTTCCTCACTTATCGCTTACATGCAAAAATGATAATTGGCATTTTTTTTTTATTTCATTTCAGTTGGTTGATCTTCAGTTGAATGCTCGAGTTTTGTAGTGTTTAACATATTAGAAGCAGGAAATGAGTCTATTTGTCAATTTGTGAAAATGATTTAGATTTATAGAGGGCAATCAACTCATGCAATTTTCCTGTTCTTTAATCTTCTAACAGGGCTGCCTGTCTTCCTAGATGAGGTTACTATTTCTCTCAAAAAATGGCAAAATTGGAAAAGATAAATTATGCACGCTAGTTTGCTAATAATCTTAATTATCTTTATGTAATTATATTATATCACTGAACACTCAGATTTGAATTGTATGCAGTGTACCAATGCTATGTTGTGATCTCTTTATTCGTCCCTGATTCCTCTTTTTGCTTTTTTATAGTACCTATTTAAATAAAAATTTCATTTTTATTGTGGTTAAGGACTGAATATTAATGTAATCATTCACGCTAACTTTTTTTAGAGCTGTTCGTGCTATGAACGAAACATTGAAGCAAAATCGTCTATTGAGGGATCATGGTGATGATCGCTTGGTTTCATGCTCTGGAAATAAGAACACAAGTGACCCAACAAAGCATGTATGTGACTCTGGTTCAACTACTTTCTGCTATAGTCCGCTGTTTCTTGTTCTATATCATAACTAGGCTAGTGGAAGATGATCTTTACTATTGAGTGCTGGTCTCTTGCCTCTTGGTTTCATCATTATATATTACATTCACATGGCTATAGCATAGCTATTTGAAATTCATCAGCTTTAGTCTTCTAATAAATTTTACACTTCACATTTATTTATAAGTAATTCTAGATTGATTACGTTATTAAGTTGCGTTGTTTTGGTTTTTTTTTCTCATTGAAATAGTTGGTGGCGTATCCATTTAGTACTAGGGAGGAATCAGTTTACAGAATTTTAATATCATCTTTCAGATTATGCTTTACTTGAATCCAAACTTTGGTTTTATTTTTATTTTTATTATTTTTTTAGCACTTCCATGGAGAGAGTACATTCAGAATTTGTGAGTTGGGATTTTTCCTAATAGTTCTGCTATAGTGCTAGAGGCATGATGATAGTGGAAATAGTTAAATTATGAGCATGCCATAGTGAACATTTGGCTCTGCATTCTGATTCATTCTGATTCATTGTTATTGTCGGTTATTATTCATTGTTTGTAAGATTTCTGTTAAGTTTGTTATTTGGTTCTTCTATTTTCGAGATGTCTATCATTTTCTAGATTAAGATGATGCTGTTATTTTCACGGCTTGTGGATGAATTTATGCCTTTAACTTTGCTTGAAGGATGGATCTGGAAGCATTTCTACTGAATTTAGTGGAAGTTTAAGGAAGCAGACAAATTCCGCCCAAAAAGCAGTATCATTACCATCATCGCCTCATGAGGGAGGACAGAACTCTGAAAGAAGTGGTCCTTCTCATTTTTTGAGAACAGAAGATTTTGAATCAACATGGAACAATGTTCTTCAGACCCATTTTCTGAATAAACCTTTGCTACCTTTCGAAGAATGGAATATTGACTTCTCAGAGTTGACTGTCGGTACTCGTGTTGGTATAGGTAAATGTTTTTTAACTTAAACTTAGACAGCCTAGAAACAGTAGTTTTACGCTTTTACTATTATTTATTCCAACTATAATGAATGTTGTTGCAAGGGGTTATTTTATTAGAATTATCACTGTTTTCTAATTTCTTTGTTCCTTGGAATTTGCATCATCACCGCTAGGGTTCTTTGGAGAAGTTTTCCGTGGCATGTGGAATGGCACTGATGTGGCCATCAAAGTTTTTCTAGAACAAGATCTGACAGCTGAAAACATGGAAGACTTCTGCAATGAGATCTCAATTCTCAGGTGCCAATCAACTCTTCGTGTTAACTTAATCTCATTTTGGTTGCAGTTATTTTATTTAGTTTTTTATTTTTTCATTATCCATGTGCATTTCTGACTGTAGGGTTTTGTTTCTTTTCTTGCAGCCGACTCAGGCATCCAAATGGTATTAGTGTTTCCTCCATTATCTATTATTTAAATTTTCTATGCTAGTTTTTTCATTTATTCTTTTACTAATTTTAATTTTATTACATACAATATGATTTCCTCTGTGAAACATGACAATAGATGTTCCTGCATTCCTTGCTCATAACAATTGCTGAATTTTTATTTTATAGTTATATTGTTTATGGGCGCATGCATGAAACCTCCTTATTTGTCGATGGTTACCGAATACATGGAGATGGGCTCTTTGTATTATCTAATACACATGAGTGGCCAGAAAAAGAAACTGAGTTGGCGTCGAAGATTGAAAATGATTCGTGACATATGCAGGTGTGTCTAAACCCTGACACTTGTTTCATGCAATGATTTCCTATTGTAACCAATGAAACTTACGATTGGCTGCAATTATTTGCATACACTTGAATGATAAATAAGCTTCTTTTTTTTTTTTCCTGTAGGGGGTTGTTGTGCATTCACCGTATGAAAATAGTTCATCGCGATCTAAAAAGTGCAAATTGCTTAGTGAATAAGCACTGGACTGTAAAGATATGTGATTTTGGCCTTTCACGATTGATGAAGGATGTTCCTATGAAGGACGAAACTTCTGCGGGCACTCCAGAATGGATGGCTCCTGAACTCATCCGCAACGAGCCAATCACCGAAAAATGTGACATCTTCAGCCTTGGAGTCATAATGTGGGAGCTATTCACACTCAGTAGGCCCTGGGAAGGTGTACCAGCAGTTCAAGTAAGCTATATAAAGCTTCTCTAAAAATTTTGTTTCTTGCCTCAAATGTTTAATTTGTAATAAATTTTTTACTCAGGTGGTATATGCCGTTGCCAACGAAGGATCAAGATTAGAGATACCCGAGGGTCCCCTTGGCAAACTTATCGCAGGTATGTACCCCGAAGAAATATTTATTCCTTCCACTATTATATTTGACATGCTTTTTAGGTACATTATGCAATTCTTTAATTGTTATTTTCTTAAAGATTGTTGGGCAGAACCCAATGAGCGGCCTAGCTGCCAGGAGATCTTTACAAGGCTGCTTGACTGTGAGTATACCCTGTGTTAATTTCATCACCTCTTGCCTACATGTATAGCAATGTAGAGCGATTGAACTTTGTTCAATGTGTCTGTAAATTTTTCCAATTTTCCCTTCTCTTTTTTGGAGTGATATCTTTGTACTTATATTTATAGTTTCCCACAACCTAAAATTATGAGATTGCTTGATCCTGCGGCGCATGAAATAAGACAATTTACTTGGTCTGGAAGTTTTGCTTGTTCTTATATATAACCACCGAGGACACTGTTTTTTTTTGGAGGTTTGTTGAATTGTTTATTAGTTGAACTAGCCCTCCAATCTTTATTGTAAAATATTTGATTTCTTCCGGAAGTCCTTATTTTTGTGGAAATGTTAGTATGGTATGGAAACATGCGTTTTTAACTGTTGCAAAGGTATCATCATCAAACATAAATAATTACCTGTGCTACCTTGTTTATTGAGAAAAAATATTACATCAGTACTACACACGTTAAAATAACGTGCTTAGCCAATCAAATCACGCCACCCCGCGCGACGAAGAAAAAAAAAACGGCACAGTAACACAGCGAATATTCCCTCCTGTGTTATTCATGTGTTATTGCACGGTATTCATGTGTTATTGCGCAGTATTCATGTGTTATTGATGTGTTATTGTGTTATTATAACATTATTATAACATCAAGAATATTCAACATCAAGAATATTCTCAGGATACAATAGCACATGAATAACACACAATAATACTTGAATAATACGGAAAATATTTCCGACAGAGAAAAAAAACGGCGCAGTAATACGGGGGAATATTCTCTCCTGTGTTATTCTTGTGTTATTGTGCATTATTCATGTGTTATTTATGTGTTGTTGTGTTATTATAACACCAGAAATATTTTCAGGATACAATAACACATGAATAACATGGAGAGGAATATTCGCTGTGTTACTGTGCCGTTTTTTTTTTCTGCGTCGCGCGGGGTATCGTGGCGTGATTTCATTGGCTACGCACGTTACTCTACGTGCATAGTACTGATGTAATATTTTTCCGCTTATTGAACAGTTAATCTCGCATAATCCAGGATGATTCTATGGGGACTATATGTGTTTGTAGAATATGAGGAATAATTAATTGATCATGCAGCCGGCTTTTAGTGTAAAGATGGCTGGAAAAAAAAATGGGGCAATTACATACATTCACCCTCTCATCCAATTTTTAAATTCCCTCTGGAATATCAAAATTCATGATAAAATTTTAACTCATTTATTTTTATTTTTATAAAGTTATCAATGATTTAATTGTGGCATGTATAAATGAATTGGTTTGGAAGCTCAAAAAATCATCTTGGGTGCTTGTTTTGTAAATATGAATGTTTCGGTGCAGTAGTTTACCTGCCAAAAGTATGAAGGATACCATGAATGCAAAGAAAATCACCAAGCTAAAGATCGTTCTTATTGTACGACCCTGGATTTGAAATTCTTCAATAATTTCACTCAATGGTGAAGTCAGAAATTTTATTTAGGGGCACAATCTATACTATTTAAAAAATAACTTCTTTTTTTTATTATAGTTCAATAATTTGATAGAGATATATAATTTATTAGACAAGTCATCTTAAGCTTAAATTTTAAAAATAATAATGCTTTCTCTATTATGAATTAATTAAGTAAATATATATTGTTATTTTAACAAGATTGATACTTTAATCTATTTGATCCAGCTGACTTTGGTCTTCCAATTGAATTGTTATTCCTTTTTCTTATCTTGAAAGCAATGAGAATGGAGTTCTGCCGTTCATGTTGCCATTCGATTGAGGCATTGCTGAAGCAATGGAAAACTATTGCAGCAAATGCATTGTAATTGGTGTATATGATTGTTGGTCATTAATCAAGGTGATGGATTTCAGTCAAATAAGAAATAATACCATCTTAATCATCCAATTAAGGTAAAATTAATTGGGATTATCGCTATCCGCAACAATGAGAGAATTTTGTTTGGTTATCTTGATCAATCTGTGTTAATTGTACTACACATTTATCATTTCAGTTAAGTTATATCTCAATAGATCTAAATTTAAAAGATTAATATTTACTTTATTATCTGATAATATGATTAAGGGTCCGTTTGGAGCAGCTTATAAGTGCAGACGGCGTTTTTAAAACGTCGTCGTACTGTTTGGTTCATGTGTTTCGTCTGTTTATTTGAAACCGCGTTTGGGTTTTTATACTAAACGTAGGCCGCAGGTCGAACACTGCGGGCAAGCTTCCCCAAATGCACTCTAAATTAGCAAACATTTATAAAATGTAGTTTTGAAAGAAAATAGCGACAGCAAGTCTTAGAAAGATTTCAAAGTATGTTGGAGAAAAAATAAATATAATTAAATTATTCAATATTATGGTTTAATTATTTTACATTCAACCGTATCAATATGATGGTAAGGCATGTTAGATTTAACAAAATTATATGAAATTAAGAAATTTAAGTTGATTTTTCGATAAATCATGTCATGATATTTTTGATAGATTTTTTTCTAAGAAAATTGATGCAATAATTTATTTATGGATTTATGTCCTATTTTTCTTGCCATGTTAATTTGATAGGAGCATGCATTATGATGGTTGGTCAAATATATTTACTCTTATGCATAATAACATTTTATTTTTTTTATAACATTTAAAGGACGTTCCACATAAAGATACCGAAAAGAAATATCTTTTTTTCATTAAAACAAATTGATAAAGCATGAAAAATGAATCTTATTGTTTTGTTTTTACTATATATCAATATGAAAGATTTTTTTATATTTTTTTTTCTAAAAAACATATTCCTTAGCTTGAAATTTGTGAATAACCAAGCTTCCTCATTTTTTTTGAAAAATAATAAATTTTCATGGTTATATCGAGGTGTTCTAAATCTTTGTATGTAAAATTGAAATTGATTAAAAGCTTTTATAGATATTTTACTTTTCTTTAATGAGCCGCCCTCTCCATATTTATTGGCTCATTTGTAATTTTGCATTTTTGAAGTGCTGTAATATAAAATTTATTAGTCTAAGAAGATTGGTGGGCTTCCTATAATTGAAAGGTGTTTGGTTAAATTTTATTTTGGAAAACATAGTAATGAAATTTGAAGTGATGTTAGTCATGAATTCATGTCATATTCTTAAAAGAAATTCTACATAAGGATAACAAAAATGAGTTAAATATTTAAGGATTTGGTGGTGGCATGTTCCACACAACCTAATCTATGCGTCCAATAATGCATATTGAATTCCAACCTTAGGCCTGGAAGTTGTTTAAAACGGGTTTAATTTAGGAAGCTTAAGTTATCATTTACTTTCTTTTTTTTTTCTACCTTTTAAAATAATGGGACATGAATAATGTGTGTTAATAACTTAGTAGCAACAAGTGAAGCAATCGTGTTAGAAAGTATTTATAGCATAGCCTATGTGGCAAATCAAACCAAATCAGTTCACTGTGAACCAATAGAGCATGAAGTCAGCCACCTCACCGTCATTGCAAAATATTTGTTCGCAACACTCATGATGCGGTGATATTGATGCCGCATAATTAAAATATCATGTTCGCCATGAACTTAATTTAGGGGGACCATGCCAATTTCTAAGGCACCTTATCATATGACCACTAGTGCACTCCATGAGCTCACGGTTCAATTGCAAGGATTGCTTAATAAAGGATTTATCTGACATAGAATTTTATCCAGGTGAGCACCAATCTCGCTAGTGAAGTATAAAGATGAGAGCATGATATTGTGCATGATGACTCTCACATCATCCGGTACAAGCAACGAGTAAGTAAAAAAGATCTATATCATAAAGAAGTGCTAGAGTGCATTTAGTGCATGAAGCATTGCCTACTTGTCATGCCTCTTTCCTTCTTCTTCTGAAACCAAAACATCAAGTCTTCTCCTCCCTCCTTTCCCATCATCCAACAATAAAAATATCAAATAACTGTTCAGTATCCCATCGTCCAAAATGCATGCACCCATTCTAGCTTTATTAATGCTATTAAAATAACAATGAGTAAAATGTTGAATGCACCCAGTCATTATATCCATATTTCTCTTAGGGATGTTTGCATATTTTTAATATGATTTAGTTGCAAATTAAACTTAAATCCTATGCACGTTTTTTTACTTTCTGTCTGAAAATCTTATGCTCAAGTCTCTTTCGCAATGTAAATAAGGATTTAATAAATTGGATTGCGAGACAAATTATGAATTTTATTTCGCCGTCGCTCATGAGATTCATCACAGCGATATGATTTATTAAATTTGATAAATCCTATTTAATGTAAATTCATATTACGACCAAATACTGCCTTATTCTTTTGATTTTAAATACTTCATTATTGTATGTTTGATCATCGCCCTAAATAATCTTAATAATTAAATCTTTGGGGGCCACTAACTTTAACCTCTTACTAGTGATTAACATATTATATCATGAATTATGATGAAATTATATTCTCTTAGAATCGTTCACACATGCAAACTCTGAGAGGACAAAGATCAGGGTGAAGTTCGATCAAATAGGAGTGGGTCATTTTCTCTTGTGCTCATCCAAACTATTTAACCCATTTTTATCCCTATAGCACAAAACTCCTTCACAATTCAAGATGATAACATTGCTTGCTTTTCCTATTCCACCGCGTGCTTCCATATTATCCTCATTTCATTTTGATTTTTCTATTCCACCCAAGCCTAAGCGAGGAGAGATTCGAACCCCAAATCTATGTGCTCTAATTTTCTGATTTACAAGTCCACTTGCTCAATAGTCGCATCTGTTGCTCTCTCCATTCCGCAAGAGAAAAAAATACGGTTATTCTTGATATAGTGGTTGAGGGTATAGTCTCTCATTATGAGGTTGCGGGTTCGAACCACACATATTGCCTTTTGGACTCATTTTACTTGAAAATGAGAGTATATTATCATTTTGAAGAAGCTAGCACAAAGCCAGGAGCAGAGGAAATAATTATGTCCAATGAACCGTCTTTTAGAAAATGACGATGATCTAACCACATCATCATACTTTTTATATGATAAAAAATCACCAATATCCGACATGATAATTTTTATAGAAACAGAGAGTTACTCTTTTTTTCAGCCTAAGATTTTCTGACTCTCTGCGCCAATCCCGTTATTGCTGACTGAAAAAATCTTTGGTCACAATCATTAGTAGGGTGTGATAGGAAACATTATTTATTTATTTATTTATCATAGACTAGATATATATTACTTCCAAATTATTGATTTATAGTTTTGTAGACATGAATCTAACCATGTTGACACGCTTCCTAATAGTTATTGGACTACTATTTCTTCAATAGAAGTTATAGGAAGAAGGAAGATACATGAAACTTTTTAATTAATTTTCAAATTTACATACAATTCTTGAATATAAAATAATCGAGCTGAACTACAAGCCAAAATTTTGGATCAATTTTTTTCGAGCCGATTTTGTGTCGACCACCTTAGCTCTGTTTGAAATCGGATCGTCAGCAATCTTAGTGATTTTAGGGCTGTGAATTTAGCAAATTTAACTCAAACATCATTAATCGCTCTAAAATAGATTCAAAGTTTGGCTCGGATCGAGATTGGATGGAAATAAATGAGCTGAGTTATGAGTCAGATTTTTTAATTGAATTTTTTTCTGGCCAGTTTTGAGCCAACCTCAACTCTGCTTGAAATCGGATCGTTTATTATTAGCAGCACTTAAACCATTCAGTACGGAATTCTTTCTCTTGTGTGGTCCATAAAGGTGATATACCTATACTGTAACCTTTTGGTTAAAATGGTACTATGTGTAGAACTTTCCTATATGACTATATATAGAAATGCATGTTGTATCCGCGAGGGCTACTGAATAATACACCAATTCCTGCATTCTATCTCATTTAATAGAATATTAATAATAAAATTACTATATATATATATATATATATATATAATAATTAATAAATATATTATAAGTGAATTATAATATATAAATTTCTGTAATTATTTTATAATTAATTAATATTAATTAATGGATACACACAGTAAAAATTAGAATGAATTAAGTTAATTAATTTAAATTGGATCAGCTAATAAATGAATGTTAATAAAATAAATATATAGTTAATGATTAGTTCTTATTATTGATATAATTATATTACAATTAAATTTATAATTAAAAATTTATTGTTAATTAAATTTTATTTAAATACAGAATTATATATGATATGAACTATCATCAAGCTTAAGATTTAATATTTAACAAGCTATATGTTGGACAACAAATGAGTTTGTTGATGAACATAAATAAATAAGTTAAATTATGTCAATGTTCTTTTCATTTAACATTTGAGCCTTTAAAAAACATTCAAGCTTGTTTATCTACAAATTTAAATGAATATGATCGAATTTTAATCAAATCAAGTTCAAGTTGTTCATCAAGTGGTTCATTTATGACCACAATCGAGCATTTGATAAACTACTTGCACCTCAGTTTGTTTGAAAAGAGCTTGTTCTTGGCTAATTGGTTGAGCAATTTTGAATACTTTTATAAAAACTCGATTGCTAATTAATCAAAATTGAATAACTCTTTGCTCGATACGTTTATATTACCAAACAATATCATTTAAAACTCACAAAAAAACTCATAAAGAATCTCGACAAACAATTTTATTTAAATTTCATAAATAAGCTCGCAAATAAGCTCGATCAATCCTCTATTTAATGCTCATGAATAAACTCAAATTTAAACATAATCCTGCCCAACTCAGCTCAGTTTCCAGCCCTACGCGTCAGTTCTGCTGAAATAAAAATCTGGGAGGAATAAAGGACAGCATGCCTTCGTCCAGCTCTACGTGGCATTATATTAAGGATTTGTCAGGAATTAAGACAACAGTTGCTTATTCAAATCATTTTCTCATGCAACATGACATTATATAATTTACACTGGCTTTATTTGTCTTTTTATGGCAATTTATGCATGTCTGGTGCATATTAAGTCCTGCTGGCAGCAATCATTCGCATCCAAATTGTTGCTGACCAGTAACGTGTTAGTGTCACACGTCAAGAAATAATTCATGATATATATATATATATATCTATATATATATACATTTCTTTATTACCTATAAACCTATACCCATATACCGCACGTATATATTAATGTCTGTTGCAAAAATCATTTGTTCGAACATGATTAAATGGGGTTCTGAATTCTAATAGATTTCGAGCCATAATCAAATAATAATTTAATATTAATATATGTCTATGTCAGCAGCTATTATGAGATTGATGATGGACCGATTAGAGTGAAATCCCAAAAACTATAACAAAGCAAGGTATGATGTGGATAAAATAAAATGGGTTTAAAAAACTATAAGCATAGTATGGAGAAATGGCCATAAGTATAACACCAATATGATAGATGCAACCAAGTGTAAAATAAAAACTATAACATATCACAAGAGCAAATTCACATTAATGATATTACTTCAAGATTAACTATAATGACCTTGCAAAACTAAGCACAATGACTAAATCTTTGTTAGAACGTGGCTCCAATAAGGTTTGAACATTTCTCAAACACTTATTCGGAACTTATTTGAATATGTTGTTTGATCAATATTCAAGTTATATTTGAATTATGTTCAACACTTGTTAAAATAAGTTTCGAACATAATACGACTATGATCAAATAGTACTATTTAAATAATGTTCGATCACATGTTTGCTTGATGACGTGCGAACAATATTCAATCATTGTTCGAATAAAGTATGAATATGTGATAAAATACACATTCTAACAAAGAATTGAGACATACTTTTTGATATTCTATCTAGCTCTATATTGGAGTCCAATTTAAAAGATCCGTATATAATAAATGATAAAAATGTTTAAAAAAATGTTATCCATAATTGTTGAAAAAATAAAAAAAAAATTCTTGAACTTCATTTATGCTCCCATATTATCTGTTTGGATAAGAAAATATCACCTTAATAATGATAACAAAAAATGAGAGGAGCATGATATCTCCCTATACATTGTGGATATAAAAATATTGAGAATGTCTCGAGTTAAAATAAAAGTTTATTTAATGCAATTTATTTAAACAAATAAACAGATGGTATACTTTTTTCCATATTACTATTATGAGGCATATGCCAAATACATCACATCCATAACATGTCTGAATAAGTTGTATTTTTTGTATTTTTAATAAATCATTTTTTAATTCTTGGGTACTCCTTTTTCTAAATTATTTGATCATACAAATGACAAATTGTTTTTGAATAAACATTCTATAGTTTTTAAATAAATGATTAAACAAAAATATGTGATACATTTTGGGTTTTTTTTTAAAAAATTTGAGAAAGGTGATCCCAAAATGTAATATGCACGATTTGAAATTGTGACTTCAAGATGTAAAACAACACCCTTAACCACTATATCATTGGTGAATGTGCATTTTAGGTTAAATTAATATTGAATTCAAAATTTTATGAGTTTTGTGGATTTAAAGCCTATTAGAGCAATCCTTATGTGGTATTTAATCTTTTAATGGAATCGTTCTTAGAGGAATTTTACATTATTGATTGTGGTCTTTTTTCTTTTTATTTTCTTTTTCTTCTTCTTCTTTTTCGTATTCTCTCTCTCTCTCTCTCTCTCTCTCTCTCTCTCTCTCTCTCTCTCTCTCTCTCTCTCTCTCTCTCTCTCTCTCTCTCTCTCTCTCTCTCTCTCTCTCTCTCTCTCTCTCTCTCTCTCTCTCTCTCTCTCTCTCTCTCTCTCTCT
>NW_018164869.1:5748153-5754511 GCF_001263595.1 Phalaenopsis equestris | reverse complement strand
TATATATATATATATATGTACATATATGATTTTTTTTCTAAAGATAATATTTTTATTTAAATATTTCAATTATGCACCTACATGGTGCAATCATCGAATAAGAGCAAGGCAATTGTCATTGAAAGAACACTATTAATTACTTAAATAAATTTGAAATGTTTTAAAATAACATCTTATTGCTATTAATACACAAATTATGTGAGAAGTAGCATTTTAAATAATACTATTCATGTAATTCAAAAGTTTTTTTTTTAACAGAATCATTAAAGAAAGTGTTATAGTATAATAAAGTTAACATCAGTTCCAATGACATTGTCTAATGTGCTAGTAAAGTCTATGTTCCTCGTGTATTAATTGTAAGATTTTCTACTTCATTTACCTTATAATATAATCTCGCTTTAAGATAAAAAAAATTATAAAATTATATTAAAATCAACAAATATTGAATATATATCATTATGTTTGAAAGTAAGTTGACAACATTTTTATCAAGATGTAACAAATTTTATAAATAGTTTGTCATGCCTTGAGAGCAGTGTGAATGATTTGAGTTATTTACATTTACCATTTACTTCTTGAGTTGTCTTTTCTCTGGGATTTCTCGCTCTTTCCTTTTTCCCTATTATTCATTTTACCCGACTCTTAGGGCATTAGAGTTGGTTTATTCACATGGTATTAGAGTTCTGAAGGAATTCTACTTCTTCCTCCAAATTTGATCAAAAACCTATGAGCCTTATTTCTCTCTTCCAATATTTTCCTTCCTCCCTCAAAAACCTGGTAAAAATACTATATTTTAGTTTCTGAAATCAAAATATGGAGTCCCTATCACAAAAAAAACAACACTAGTTCATCCTATAATTAAAAATTTGAAAATTTTCACCTTCATTAAAGTTCTTGCTAAATAACATCCAATTCTCTAACATATGAGAATTTTCCAATATGGAGTGTTGAAGTATGGAAAATGTTTCAAGAAAATAGATTTGAAAACTTTTTAAACAAGAAAGCTATATGCCCTCCTCAATTCATTCAAAATGTTAGGCGACAAATTATTCATAACATTGATTTCAACATCTAGAAGGAAACATATCAAATTCTATCTTCAAGATTCATATTATCTTATGCTCTCTAACTTGAAACCACTATTGAAATTTGGACTATGATGCGCAAAAGCTTTCAGTCTTTAAATAGATCCAAACTTATTCAATTATAAAATGAATTACATCAAATTTCTATGAAAAACAACATCTCATTTCTTACATAAGTCATATATAATTTTAGTAGATCAAATTATGGCAGTTGATTAAAAAAACTCAAAAGATATTATAGTTTACATACTAAATGGCTTACCTCCAACCTACATTTCATTCAAGATAATCATATGCTCCAAAATAACTCCTATACATTTGGATGATATATATATATATATATATATATATATATAATGTAGTGCAGAAATTAATATCAAAGCAAAGCTGGAACAAGAACAATCATCAACTCAATGAACATCACACTCAAACAACGTTATACTTAAACAAAATGATACAACTAAATTACAAAAATAAGAATCAAGTTCCCGATAAATATGTCAACAACTATAATTCCACATCAAATCAACAACAAAATAATCAAAATAATGCAAGCAACAAATCCAATGTCATATATGTAAAAAATATGAGCACTCAACTTATAAATGTTGGTATATAGCAAATCTAAACTATAATCCAACTACCAATTCTTCTAAAGCTTTAGTGGAAATTGAAATAAGTAACATCAATGAATGAATTCTTGATATAGGAGTGTCCTCACTCATTACTCCTCACACTAAAAATGTGCAACAATCACAACTATATGTAGGTGATGAGCAGATAATTGTGGGAGATAGAAATTATATTCCTATAACTCACGCGGGAAAATGTTTTTACCAACACCAAATCATAAGCTTCTTTTATCTCACTTACTCTAAACACCACAATTATCATACAATCTTCTATATGTCAATAAGTTGGCAGCATATATTGATTACATTATATCATTTGATTCCACTTGGTATCACATTTAGGACAAGAACACATTACATAAGATTATTAAAGGAGGAATTAGTAACATATCGTTCACCATAAAGAAACTGAAAGCAATATACCATCGTGGAATCTTCTACATGGTATAGAAGACTTGCTCATCCACATAAATCCAGCATACAAATAATATCCAAGACTCATAGTCATCTAGATATTATTACAACTTCAAATAAATGTATCTCATGCATCTTATCTAATTAAGAGTCATAGAATTCCTTTTAATATAACTATTAAAAATAATTAGGGTCCCTCTCAACTCATCAATTCAGATGGTTAGGGACTAACACTGGATCTATCTCTTGAAAATTGCAAGTATTATGTAATATCCATAAATGATTTCATAAAATTTATTTAGATTTATCCTTTAATGCACAAAATTAAGTGTTTTTCAAATTTATTGCTTTTCAAAGAATGATATTAACATATTTTAATGCCAACATTAAAAGAATTAGAATAGTTAATAGTGGAAAATTTAATTTATATGTGTTTAAAATGTAACTCATCCAGTTATGAATATAACAATAATTAAGTTGCCCATATACCTCTCAACAAAATGACATAGCAAAAATGAAGCAAATACACATAGTTGAAACTATGCATTCTCTCATAGTTGAAGCAAATCATCCTCACAAATTCTGGCTAGAAGTTATTATTACATCAGTATAACTTATCAACAAAATACCATTAAAAATACTCAAAACTAGCCACAATTTCAACTCTAGTACAAAAAGCAGTCCACATGCGATCCCCTAGAAATTTTTGGAACACTGTGTTTTCCTCTACAACAATCACATACACAAACCAAGTTGCATCCCTAAATCTAACCATGTGTGTTTATAGGATACTCCACATTGCACAAAGGATACAATGTTATAATACAACCACAGTAAAAGCAATTGTATCAAGGCAAGTTGATTTTGATGAAGCACAATTTCCATACATAAAATCAACAGCCACACACATTCTACTACAACACACTCACAACCTCTAACACTAACACAAACTATGAGTTATATTTTCCTTATCTCAATAACCAGAATAAACTCAACACCTCAAACACTATCTACTAAAACCACACAATTACAATTCATTCAACACAATAAGCACATTAATCTTCAGTAGTTAACTCACCAACTACAAAAAACACAGACAACTTTAGAATAACAATAACTACTGTTGAACACAACACGCAGACAACATCACATGATAACTAGAGTAAAAGAAGGAATAAAAATCCAGAGAAAATTATGACTCTCTGTCATCAAGCACAAACATCACAAGAAACTACATGTTATTCTTAAACTATTAGCAACATAAATGGAAACATGCTACGTCAAAAAAAAATTTTGCTCTTTAATGACAAGGACCTGAGAACTTGTTCTACCTCTCAAACATCAAATTATACTTGGATGAAAATGGGCCTTCATAATCAAATATCATTCATATAGCTTTATAGCTAAATACAAAATAATACTTATTGCACAAGCATTTGATCAAGAATTTGACACAAACTATAATAGAACTTTCAACCTTGTAGCAAAGATAGCAAACATAATAGCTTTATTTACAATTTCACATCATCACAGCTAAAAAATACAACAACTTGATGTTTAAAATGCTTTTATGCATGGTGAACTTGATGATATTGTCTATCTGAAGCAAATCATATGGTTTCAAGATGAGATACATCCAACGTATGCGTGTGCGCATTAAGAAAAGCCATATATAGTCTAAAAAGCTTTGAGAAAGTGGTTCTCAACTTTTTAAAATCATCTCAAGGTAATTGGTCATAAATCAATGCATGACAAACCCCTTTTTTATTTCTACATCACAACAAAGATAAGCAAACATTTCTACTAATCTATGTTGATGATATCCTTACCATTGGGGATGGTCACATCTATATACTTTCTCTCATCAAAGTCTTACATGATAAATATAGATGTAAGATCTAGGAAGCATTTCAACTTTTGTAGGAATTTAGGTTCACACAACACAAATTGGGCTACTCCTCAATTAAACTCAATACATCACCAAAGTTATACAGAATAAAGTATGGAAAACTACAAGCCTATTGAAACACCTATATCCATAAAGCGTTCAAAACAAACTCAATAAAAAAAGAGTTTATGGATTTTACAAATTACAAGAGACTAACAATATAACTACAATATGTGATAATGACCAGACCTTGCAAAGCTTATATAGTAAACCAAATATTCCAACAGATTAAAATTTTCAACAAATAAAACATGTTATTAGATATTCGCAAGGAACTATCACTCATGGCATCTCCATCACAAAAGGAAGCTTGCAATTAAACACCTACTCAGACTCAAATTTGGCAGGGGACTAAACAGACAAAAGATCAATGATAAAATGCTACAGTTATTTGGAAAATACTATCAATTTCTATAAAGTTCAAAAATAAACTACAAAAGCAAGATCATCTATAGAAGTTTAATACAAGGCTACAACGACTGTAGTAACTAACATCTTATGGCTTAGAAAACTATTACAAGGAATGAGAGTTTAGCATACATAGCATCACTAATTTACTATGAAAACATTTCCACCACAATTATAGCTACAAGTCAAATATTTCCTGCCAAAACAAAGCATATAGAAATAGATTTTCATTTCATCAGGGATCATATCATAAATAAAGCAATCATCGTAAATCACATAACATCATAGGATCAAGTCGTATACATAGTTACCAAATAATTATCCAACACCACATTTTGACAGTTCTAAGACAAACTAATAATCCAAACCTGAATTGTTAATTCAAGGGGCACTGTTCATATCACACCTAACTAACTATAGTTAGGGCAATGTTAACAACATACCTAACCTAATTTAAGGGTCCCTTTTAACAACACACCTTACTAATTATAATTAGAATGTAAATGAACATAGCAATATCTAGCCATTCTTGATGGATCCTATAACAAACCTATGTAATAAACTACATAAATAGCCTATCGAAAGTGGAGAGTAGTGTGAAGGATTTCAGCTATTAACAATTATCATTTACTTCTTGAGCTTTCTCTTCTTTGTGATTTCTCACACTCTCCTTTTCTCTATTCAATCTCTCTGACTCTTAAGGCATTAAAGATGGTCTATTAATGAACTTTACTTAATTGCTTTTCATTTAGGAAGATCTACTTAGATACCTCTCAATTCTTATGGTTTTTTACATATCTAGCACTTATATTTCAATTTTTTGTTGCATACACAAATACATGAACACAAAAATTTCGCTAAAGTTCTATTACTGAATCAAGTTCACCTACAGAGTGGTTTAATCAATTCAACTACCAAAGTGGTTGAATCGATCACAACTGTCAAAGTGGTTGAATCGAGCACATTGGTCAAAGTGGCCAAATCAAGTTCACCAACTGAACAAGTGGTTGAATCAAGCCCACATATCAAATTAGTGGAATCAAACCCACCTACCAAAGTGGTTGACTTGAATCTACCTGCCGAAGTGGTTGAATCAAGCCTACCTACCACAGTGGTTGAATTGAGTTTGTCTGTCAATCTGATCATTCTCATCTTTCTCAAAAAAAATTCTAGCCCACCTATGCAATGGTAGCTATCAGAAGAAACAATCATGACTACAAAGAATCCATCATAACTAATAAGGTCATTTGTCAATCCCTAATTAAAGACGTTGCACGACTCTGGGGACTCTTTCATTTCACCTAGGTGTCAAGGATGGCAGACACTCTTAGAAGATCCTCATCCATCTCTCTCAATTACTCTTTCTATGATACACTATCTTTTGTTTAATTGTATGTACTCACGAACGATACAGGACCCTCTCAAAAATATTCAATATTTACATACATACCATCTTACCAATTCATGAAAAGATGTATTTTTCTTTTTAAAAGTAGAATAGTAATATTTTTTCATATGAAAGATTTGGGTGGTATAAATGTGAAAAGCAAAGTTTAGATCTTAGATAGTTAAATAGACAAGAGTTGTGTAGTATATATGTAAATTCCCCTTTCATTTAATGTACTAAAAAGAGTAGATTTGAAGACACCGAGAAATAATGCTTTGACAGTGACATCTTCCTGCTTTGCATGTTTACAGGATTTGACACCAGGCGGTATTGTTTTGATCATAAGCACAAACCAGGAATTTGGAAAGGATGACCACAAGAACGAAACATTAATGAAGGCGGATGTTGAGATTCTTCCTGTCGAGACGGGCGAGCATTCTTTACTTAAAAAGTTTTATCATCGATATATATATATATATATATA
>NW_018164869.1:5703329-5748064 GCF_001263595.1 Phalaenopsis equestris | reverse complement strand
TATATATATATATATATATATATTGTAAATGTCCAAATGGAATGCTTCTTTGTATATGTGGCTATCTTCTATTAAATTTTTATATTATTAGAATTAAAAGGGTTTTGATAAATTTGTTAGCTCATGATCCCTATTATTCACAATTGAATTTTGATGATAAGAAATATATTTTTAGTTATATTAACATTTTTTTTGTTTAATTATTTTAGGTCATTACAAAATTTAGCTTGTTCAGTTAGATTAGGAAAAAGTCAGATCATCTTGGACTTATACAATTAGAATATTTTTAGGAATTATAAAACAAGATAAGTATGAGCTCAAGAAAATAAGAAATAAATGTTTTTATCACCATATTTTTATCAATTTTTGGAGTATTATTACAAAATTTAATTTGCATTATTTTTATTTTCATTGAAATATTGTGTTCAAATGATTTGATTAGTTGCTTTTATTTAAGTCAATTAATAATTAATTTTTTCGTGCACAAATTAAATTCTATCCATTTATTTTAAACATTTGAAATGGATTATTAATTTAATTTTCAAATTTATTATTAAATAATTTCACTTAATATTTTAAATCCTTCATGATATGGCAAATTTTTTTTATTATTTTGGGCTATGAAATTTTATTAGAAATATTGAATTATTTATTTTGATAAATTTCAAATTTATTTGAACTTTAAGCTTAATAAATTCAAAAATTTTCTAAAGTAACTTTTGGTATTATTGAAAACTATATTGTCTACCCATCTCAATTTAAATTTCAAATACTCTCTAAACCATCTATTAATGATTTAATTAAGTGGATTTATGATAAATAAAAGCATTTTTGAATTAATCCAATTTAGAAAATTCCTTAGCCATCCCATATATATTAGATTTAATTAATTTAAAGCATCTTAAATTAAACCTAAAGAAGAATCAGTTTTATTATTAGATGCAATCCCTAGAGTGATTAGAGATTGTTTGAACCTATAGAAACCTCAACTAATCCTAAAGCTTTAGTAACTGTTATAGTTGAGGCAACCAAGTTAAAGCTTAAGGTTCTCCCTAAACAATTAAAATAAGCATTTTTAGGATAATATTCAACTTTAGACATAATTATTTTTCTTTTTTTGAGTTGAGTGTTGTACAAGAGGTAAAGTTAATGAGAGTCTTAAGGAAATTTAGAAATGTTTTTGATTGGAGCATAACAAATATTAAAGGAAAAAAGCCCTCTTATATGCATGAGTAATATTTTGATGGAAGATAATCATGAGCCAAAGGATGACCACCAAAGAAGGCATAACACTGTCATGAACGAAGTTTCAAAAAACAAAATTCATAAATAGTTTGAAACAAGCATATTTATTTTATTTTTGATAGTTTGTGGGTAAGCCCAATCCATTGTATCCCTAAGAAAGGAGGGTGACTGCAGTTGAAAAAAAATATGAATGAGTTCATAGCTACTACTCATAGCTGAAAAATTTGCATAGACTATTGGAAGTTAAACAAAGCTATTATGAAGGACCAATTTCCTCTAGAAATTTGGATTTTAGGAGAATGTCATTTGATTTATGCAATGCCCTAGCTACTTTTCAAAGATGCATGATATCTAATTTTTTTTATCTTGTTGAGAAGGGGATTCATGTCTCTATTTCTTTACTTTAGCACATCTTTTGACACATCTTGAATATCTTACATATGTATTACAAAGGGATGAAGATGCTAATTTGCTGAATTAAAAAAAATATTAATTTTGGGTCTCTAACAACATAATGTTAGGGTATAAACTCTCTAAAAAGTATGGAGGCAGATTAAGCTAAAATTTAGGAATTTTTTATAACATGTCATGTTTTAGATAACATATATTTAGGACTTCTCTAAAATTACTAAACCTCTTTGTTAGTTATTTTAGAAGGATGTTCCTTTTGAATTTGATGATGAGTGCTTAGAAACACCTAACTCCTTAAAAACCAAAATTGGTCTCTTAAAACCAAAACTCATTATAACATCGGTTATAGTAACACCTAATTGGCAATACCCATTTGATCTTATGTGTAAAGCTAGTGATTTTTTCTCAGGAGTTGTGTTAGGCCAAAGGATTGATAAAGTCCTTCGTGTGATATACTATGCTAGTAGAACTTTTAATTATACATAATTACTAAAAACAAATTACTAGATATTGTTATTGTACTTGACAAATTTAGCTTCTACTTCATTGGTACTAAGGTGAAAGTGTACTCTGATTCTTAGTTATCAAATATCTATGGATAAGAAGGGTGCCAATCCATCTATAATTTGATGGATACTCCAATTAAAAAAATTTGATATTGAGAAAGTTAATATGAAAGATATTGAAAAATAAGAAACTGGTTGATAGGGATCAAGTGCTACAAAGCATTATTGAATTACACAAGTATATGTGTCATCAAAGTAGTATACAAAACATGGTTTGTGTATCAATCCCCTAAGGAATGATCGAACTCTCAAAGTAAAAAATCTCTAGCCTACTAATTTTGAATCTAGCCCGAAGGTTCAAAATTTTACATTTTGAAAAGTCACTAATCCTAAGTTCTGAAATAGTAAAACCTAAACTAACAATATGACAATTTTAGTGAACTTTTATGATATTAGTAAAATACTCCCCTGAATTGGCTCTATAAGAACCTAAGTTTGATTAGGTGATTCAACTTATGGGTACCAATCAAGAGTAGATCTTCTCATTATCCCCTCTCAGGCTTCTAAGAGGGTTTGGCAATCAAACATATTTAATTCCCTAAATCAAGCGATTAGCCCAAGATTTTTTTATTTCCTTACGGATTGCACTTACTTAGAAGAGAAATTCTTACTCTCCCAAGATAATGTGTTTTAACCTAGTTGTTGCACTAAGGATTCTTTCACAACTTAAAGATCACAATGAGTTTCAACTACTCAACTGGGCAGATTGATTGCAAACAAAGAATTAAAATTTAAAACGTCGCCTTATAGAAAGTTCAATAAAATCACATAAGAAAAATCTAACTTTAAAATCCTACATCACTAGTTCAAGAGAGAAAAATAATTATACTCACTAATCTTACTTGAAAACAACATCATAAACATTTAATTGATAGGTAATATAAAAAATAAGAGTTTGAAAGGATAAAACCTAATGGAATGCCCCTAGAGGATTGCAAAGTTGTCTCTCTCTCTTCTACAAATGATATATTGAGATTACAAGCACAATTACACACTTAAGAAAATCTTAGACTCTCTCCACACCAAACTCTTGCACTTGGGCTCTGTGTTTCTTCATTTTTCTTTATTCTCCACGCTCCTTGCATGGTCGATTTTGCCTTTGTCGGAGGCTTTTATGCTTTCCATCATGAATTAATGCTTGAGAATTGCTTAAACTATCAAAATGTGTGAACTGGTCCCTAGGAATTGGTATACAGTGCTCAGGCATTAGTTCATAATGACGAGCGCCAGCTATCTAATGCCAACTTTTTATCTGCTTAGGTCCTAGTGTACGGGTTTTGGGATCCTAGGAGCCATATCTAACTCATATGCTTTTTAGTCATGATATCTAGGCACCACCAACCAAGCACCTACTTTCATGCTTCTTTGAATTCTGAATCAAATTCTTGATCCTCAGGCGCCTAAGTGCACTGCTCCTGTGCCCCTCTACTTTACTCAATTATTCACTTCTTTAGCTCCAATAAATCTTCCAACTTGAATCCTGCAAATTACATCACAAAGACCTCTCAAAAGAATAAAATTAACTTATTATATGAAAAAAAACGTATAAGGTCACATTTTCAGTACAAGTCGCTGATCACTTATAGAGACTTAAGTAGGAAAATTTGATCATTTGCATGGTAAACTTTATAAAAGTTTTATTGATGAACAATTACTTGGTATTAATGAACAAACATCTTCTTGTTCCGTTTATATTATGAACTATATTGTCAGTGGCATCACTCCTTATAACTTGTTATATCACTAAAGGAAGAAGTTTGTGTCAAATACTAGTTTTTCATTTTTGGGATTGGCATTATCTCTTTAGAAAATGTAAGGACAAGATTACT
Source organism: Phalaenopsis equestris (assembly GCF_001263595.1). Taxonomy (NCBI): domain Eukaryota; kingdom Viridiplantae; phylum Streptophyta; class Magnoliopsida; order Asparagales; family Orchidaceae; genus Phalaenopsis; species Phalaenopsis equestris. The sequence continues at coordinate 5,744,013 of NW_018164869.1, read as the reverse complement.
AGTAGATGTATTCTCCTAGAAGACGAAGAAAGTATACGTAGAATGTGTCGTGATTTTAACATTGCAAGGCTATTTTGAGGATTTAGAATGGTTTCTAAAATCTTACACTCAAAATTTTATGAGCATAACCTATTTAAGAATGTTAATGGATATATTAAGAGATATTACAAATAACAATGGGCATAAAATATATCCAGAAGACATGAAATGCCCTAAAAGAGTATTTTAAAGTTAAAATATTTGATATTTGGGGGATATATTTTCAGTGGTCATTTGTGACATTTTCAAGAAACCAATATATTTTGATTGTTGAAGACTATTTCTCAAAGTGGATAGAGTTACCGACTCTACATAAATGTGATGCCCAAGGTGTTAAATAATTAAAAATAATAATAACAAATTTGAAACTCCTACATTTATTATTAGTGTTGAAAAAAGCCAATTTTGCAATGAAAGAATTGAGTCATTAGTTACAAAGTAATGGAAAATGTAGAATTATTGCAAAAGTAGTACGTACGTTTGTATGTATGTATGTTGAGAGCCCGCGCCATATGCCTAAATATTCAAAGGAAATCAGTATTTGGCAGAGGCCCAAATATCGATTTCTCATGTGCTAGGCCTCATGATGAGAATATGCGTCATGTGCCTAAAAATTCTAGAACTCGGCGCCACTGGGAATCGAACCCATGACCTGAGAAGACTTACAGTGAACCCTACCAACCAACAAATCACCGCTTACGGCATATATATATATATATATATATATATATATGTCGCGAACTCAGATCAGTTGGTCCAATATCTGCTTGTCAGTTGTAAGTCTCCTCTGGTTTGGGGTTCCATTCCTCCCGAGTGTAAGGTGTGATACTCGAATTCTTAGACGTGTAAGGAATGATCGGGGCTCATATAATAGCCTCCGGCCATTCCTTTTTGAATATATATATATATATATAAACTTATTGAAAGATTTACTTAGCATACCGCTCAATTCCTATGTATTTACATATATATATATAACATGTAAACTTCAATTTTTAGATGCATATCACGTTATCTGAGCATGAAAAGTTCTTTTCTTTTTTCTTTTTTTTCTTTTTTTTTTGTACAACCACCTTATTTACTTGCATCCTTATTCAAAGGCTTGCCTACTATAGTGCATTCCCTTGCTTCCTTCTCTCGAACTCACCCCCGTCCTCTTTCATTGTCTCCCTTCTTGTTGTAATCTCTCAGATAAAACATCATTCAAAAAACTTGATCCTCTGCTTTGGCCTTAATTTTTCTTGCATCTCATCTATTCAAAAAAGTTTGAAGACTAAGATTAATTTTTTTTAATAATTAGAGTGGATTTGAAATATATATAGTTGGAATATTTCGCAATCATTATAAGAAATGATGGTAATGAGATCATGCGAGTCAAAAGACCACTTAGAATTTTTACTGTCGAAATGCTTAAAAATATTACATTATAATACACATTGTTTCGTCTTATAATTCTTCATATGTCGATGCAAATAAGGCTGTCAAAACAGCTCATTGTTCGCGAAGAGCTCGTGTTCGGCTCGCTAAAAAACTCGCGTTCGGCTAGTTCACCAAGTTAACAAGTCGAACAAGAACAACACGAAGAAAGATTTGTTAGTTCGTGTTCGGCTTGTTTTGGCTCAAAATACTCAAATATATATATATATATATATATGATGAGTAGTATTTTTTAAAAATTTAATTGACTACAGGCTATAAAGATTCATAATCACTAATAAGTATTAATTAAAAAAATAGAATAAAAATTACTAAATTAGATTCAAATGATGTTTTAATATAAACAATAATTTTTAAATCTTGCCTTAATCCTTAATATATTATGGCTACTTGATTAGGATTGTCAAAATGACTCTTTGTTCGTGAAAGTCTTATGTTTGGCTTGCTAAACAAACGAACCGAACACGAACACACTTTTTGAGCTCAAAATATAAATGAGCCGAACACGCAGGCTTTGCTCGTGTTCGGCTCGTTTACACCCCTAGATGCAAACCAGCATGAGAAAGTTTGCGCCATGCAACCCAATTTAAAATTCACCTAAAAACTAAATTATTGGTGCACTAAGACTAAAAAGGCGACTTTACACTTGCTTTTATTGCATTTATGCTTCAAATGTTTCATTATTTTTTTTTTCATGACCCTTTTTTAAATTAATAATAGTGCTAAATTTATATTTATACCCTTAGAGCATGTTCAATACCCATTTAATTTTTTATATATATAATATAATTTCTAGATGTTTTGAATAATTAAAATTAAAAAAAAAAATTATATTAATGGACAATACTGAGTGACCTTACTTTATCAGGTGTTTGTTTGTAATAAAGAAGATATTATGCGCAGCAGTAAAAGAAAACTGTTTTTGAAAATACCAGAAGACTTGACTTTATTCAAAGTGTGTGATTGATGGCTACCAAACAAGAGCTCATCCACTTAATTATTATGGATTAATATTTAAACGTTATTATATTAAGGGGATGCAAAGTATTATGCTTGGATATCCAATTGGTTGAGTCTTTGTTTTATTTGCATCTATCCATTAGTTAATTAAGCTTATAAAATGATAATTAAGTAGGAGCAAGATAAGCCAAAAGTTGATATCCAAAAGCCCAATAATTTAAATCTTTTTCATGTTTCATCTAACACACACACACAAACTATCATTATTTTATATTATGAATAGTCAAAATTTAGTTCTAGTTAACCTTTAAATAATAAAAATAAATTATATATTCTTAAAAAGATAAATCATTTAGCTCCGTCACTGGCTAAATAAAATTAAAAGAGTTAAATGATGACATTATGATAATCTCTGAGTCCAAATCAAAGAAGCTCGTACCCATTTTATTTTATATAGATGGAAAATATACTATAAAATATATTGTAATTATCATTTTTTTTCAATCTAAATAACTTCTTGAAAGGGAGAGTTCATTGATTAAGATGTTCGTCCAATTGAAGTATTATGAGGTTAAATACTAGAAAACCATTGTGAATTCATCATTATGTTTTGGGAACAAATCTTGTTCTCTATTTGCAAGCCATGTCTTAGAATTCAAAATGAAAACATAATATTGTACAATTTATTTTCCTTTATTAATACTTTTACATAAATATATTTATGATTTCATAACTTTGACTTTTATGTATGTAATTATTCATGGGTTTGTTATTAACCAGTTGAGTGGTAGCCTAAGAAATAAAAATTACATCATGAGAGTGGATAAGGTTTAAAGACCTTTGGAAGAAGCTATACCATGTTTTTGTATTGCAAGATGTTAGAAAATTCCAAGAAAGAGTTGTGAGAAGAGAATAAATGTAAAGAGGAAGTAGAAGATCAACTTAAAAGAAGATCTTGACTCTCTTTTTTTTCCCCATCCTTTTGGTAGATAATCTATATGCTTTAATGTAGAGAATATAATTCTTGTTAACTTTCAAGATGATTTGTTTAGTTAATGATTTAAGACGCAACTGTGAATGCATGCATTTATCAGAATGATATATGAATGCTTATGATATGGATCTAAGATTTTCTCATATTATTCTCCATAAGCACATGTAAAACATGTAATTACAAAAATGGCATGATGATCACCTCTAAGTTATGAATGAACATGTTGATATGCATGGCATATAAGAATGAAGGTTGTTAGGTCTTAATAAATGAGCATGCCATGAATTTTTCCATGAAAGATGGCATGTTAAATTATTACCATACACATAACCAAAATGTATGATTGCTATAGAAGAATGTATGTGTTTCTATTAATTGAAGAATTATATAATGGCCAATATGATACTTGAGAATGAAGAAGATAAATTTTGATGAATATATATAACTAATATGACCTTTATGAATGTAAAAGAGATGATTGGATGGTTATATTTAAAATGAATATTATCAATCCAAGAAGATAAACTCCTAGCAATTAGATGCCTTTTACTTTAAACATAAGATGAGCCATGCACAAATTGATATATGATTGAGTCACAATGTCTGGATTATCATACATGAAGAAAGTGATAAGGCATTGTAACAATGTTTAGATTATATTACATAAGATAAGTGATAAAGCATTGCATATTGAATCTTCTTTCTATTAATTGGCCACTGTAACTTAGAGTTCCTTATATGCTTATTGTTATTTAAGGCAATGATAAATGGAAGACAATAAGGTGAGGGTTATTTTTTGAGATTTGATTTTAATGAAAGACAAAACCACAATGCATTAAATTATAATTTAAGAAATTGATGCATCAAGCTCTATAAATGATATCAACTACAAGACTTAGTAGTGTAGAAAAGTTGTACCATATAATGACATTAATCTTCATTTAATGAAGAGTTTTGGTCATATTCATTGCAAATATCTTTGTCTTAAAATGAATATATAATAAATAAATATTGATTATGTGATCTTCTATTCATGTTAGTGTTTATATGTTTTGTTATAGTCTAAAGATCATTCTAGGAAAATTTGCGGAGATTGGATTTCTAATGTTGGAGTTACACTGCTCTTTCTACTACATACATACCCAAAATTGTTATAGTTCAACTATAAAAGAAGTCTATCATATTTATTTTTAATATATCATGTCTCTTTTGTAGAGGAATTCACTCTCATCCCATTCTTGCATTACTGAGCACCTAAGTTCTATTACTTTTTGGAATGTGCACTTTGTAATAACTAATGGTTTATCCCCATTCAATTTTAATACAAATTCATGAGTATGATTTTAATATGTTATGTATTTTGACCTTTTTGTGGTTACATAGGTAAAATCCATAAGTTATGTTCAGTTTAGGAACAACCATAATGTTCTGAAGTGTCTATTTGCTTTAATTAATAATATGTTTAAGGAAATTCATGTTTGTAGATTGAGAAATTAATATTTTAGATTTGTATGAAGATATGATGCACCCACATACATAGAAAAAAAAAGGGTTTCATTGAAGACATAAATATTTTATGTGAAATTTTCAAAAGAGAAAAGATCACAGGGCTTCGTTAAATCGAAATTATTTTTGTAATATAAGTTATAGATTATAAATAATGCCCTTCCACTTAATTAGCTAAGGCATTGATATATTGTCATGGACATAAATTGCAAAAAAATTTTATTAAAGAATCTAAAGAAGTCTTAAAGCATTGGAATTATCTACAAGAGTATTTATAGTATGTTTGATTATTCTTCTTTGAGAATATGAGTCAAGAGATCAAGAAGTCTAGTTGAATCTTAATGTAGATGAGAGACATTGATCCTATCAACAATTGCTCTTATCAATGTTGTTGTCAAAGCAAGTGCTATTGTTGGTGGATATTGATATTTGTGTCAATAAAATGCATCAAATTTAAAAGCTTAGCATATATCCATGATGTGTTCAACTTTGTGGGCAACATACAATAATTTTATAGGTGATAGCATCAATTAAGTTAGGTGGCGTTGGTGATTAGAAAATCATAGTTTATTCACTATAGTCAAGAGAGCATGGTAGACTTTCATAGTTAAACGATGACAGTCTTGTGATAATGGCTGGGGGCCTTAGGATGGAGACTATAGTAGAATAGGAAAGGTCAAATGTCTGCAATTATACTGGTGGTTGGTCAATCACGACGAAGCCATAATGGTACAAAAACCATGGACTGACAATGGAGGTTGTACTTAGGTGTCTATGGTTAGGTATTCATAGTTGAGTGATAGGTGATTGTGATTGAGCAGAACAGGTCATGTTGTTATAACGAGTGATCAAAGTTTGGTGATCGTAATTGGGCATTATTGGTAATTTGCCAGCAGTGGTTGGATAGTGCTGGTATGACAATCGTGGGAACAACAATTTGATGATGGTGGGCTCAAACTGGATCACTTTTAATTTGTTAAGTTCATCTCATCGATAAGTTATGCTGACTATAAATTTATTGAAATCAAAGTTTGAGTGATCCTAAATTTGATTTCATGAGCTATTAAACTCTAATATGCATTAAATTTCAATATTGATCAAGAAAATTTTTTTGTGGCGCATCAGGTGCCTTCATTATTTTAGGTTTCAAATTCTCTACAAATAAAAAAATACATCTCAAATCCTAAAGACATGACGACTCTCTCAATATCAACATGAACCTTCTCTTATGATAGTGAATAAATAAAACTCCTCAATAGTAATTTTAGACTCTGTTAAAGTTTACCCATTAATTATAAGAAAAAACATTTGCTAAGAAACCTTACTCCAAACTTTTCAACACAACCTATAATCAATTGCAGAGACCCTACAAAGCTTTGAAAGCATCAAAATTAATTTCACTTTACTAAGAAATAGTCTTAATAATCTTAAAATACTATATATATATATATATATATGCCCATGATTGAAATAGAGCCATTGCCACGTAGTCCTTTGGATAACGAACTATTTCTGCAGACTCATCGTGTAAATCAAATTTGGAGACATCAAGACTTAGCAGTCTTTATGACGAAGCTCCGGCCTTCTCTCAAGGATGGTGTTTGTACGAACTAAACTTGGAAGCAACAGATTCTTTACGGAAAGATATTTTTGAAGAAGAGATTTTTTTTTTTCCCCTTGCTTCGAGACCTTGATTTTCCTCTAATAAAGACAAAATTTTCTTTAAAGTTTTGCGAGAAGATGGGAGAATGATGGTTCCAATCATTGAAAAGTGACGTGAATGCACGGACAAATCGACCTTGTTCAAATAATTCAAATTTTTTGTGTCTCCTTTTTTTCCTGCAATTTAAAAAATTATGCCAAAATTTTCTCACTTTTTGAAATTATATTGATCCAATTTTATGGGAAAAATATTACATCAGGACTCAGGACTCCGAAAGTAGAGCTACGTTCGGATTCCAATTGTTAGGAATATCCCGATGTGTTACAATAATATTCCATCTGCGTTATTTATAAAAAATAAAGTGTTATTCGAGTATTATATGATGTTATTCGATTATTTTGCGGCGTTATATTCCTCAGCGTTACTTGATTTGGGACTGAAGTGTTATTGGAATATTCCCCCGCGTTACTTGATTTGGAGTTGTGTTATTCCAATAACATAGTGAAAATTGAAATAACATGGAGAATATGCCGAATAACACAGTCCCAAACCAAGTAATGTGGGAGAATATTCCAATAACACCACAAAATAATTGAATAACACCATATAATACTCGAATAATATTTCATTTTTTTACAAATAACGCAGATGGAATATTCCTGTAACACAACAGGATGATCCTAACTATTGTAATCCGAGCGTAGCTCTACGTTCGGAGTCCTGATGTAATATTTTTCCAATTTTTTGGGGGGTTTTTACACGCATAGCATTCCACACTCATTTCAGCTTTCCCCGAGATATCCCCAAGATAGATGCTTAGCAATCATCTCCCTTTAAAATTATTTCCCGGAATTAACACTCAATTCTAACTCAACTAATGATATGTTTTCTAATTTGCAAAAAAGAAAAAAAATCTAAAATATCAGTTCAATAATTCTTTGCATGCAATTTGCATATTTTATAAATAAAATCATTAAATAGATAACTAAATATGTTTGGAGCATCGGTAGTTTGTTTGTACGTAGCAAATTAAAGTATAATAGAATAGCTTGCCTTAATTGTGTTCCTCATTTGCACACGTCTATGACACAAATTAATCATGTAGCCGAAACAATTCAATATCACTACATCAAATGATAGGTGCGTTGAAATATCTACTCTGCAAATGCTACGTTTGAATGAGAACATGCATTGGTTCCTAAAAAGAATTTGATTAATAAATTATTGAAGGGGATGATGGCCATAATGTAGCCATATAGTGTCACATCATATATGATGAATGGTACAAAATATCAGGGGGGTGATCCTGCTCTATAGCTTTTTAGATTCTCCTATCTGATATGTAGTTCATCAAACTTGATAAGAGTTGAGTTAAGGGGTCACTTTAACCTATGCCATATCACATAAGCTATAGAATATCAATGAAGTGAAATAATAATTTTTTTTATATTAATTTTAGATAAAATATATGATATGTTTGGGCTTAATCGAAACTAATCTCAAGGGGGCAATTATAGACCTGAAATAAAATTTAGGCTGAGAATCTTAGTGAAAATTCAATTTAGACGTATTTGATTAAATTTTAGTATGACTTAAAAATCAAATAAAATTTAAAGTTTTAAAAATTTCATCACCTTCAAGTATTTTGCTATTTATGAGGCATGTTGATATGATGATAGTATAAAATATAAAATGTTTATTGGGTGGATAAGGGCAAATTAGGGCTTATTTGAAATAATTTTTTTAATATAATCATTTAGTGTAATTTTACATATTTTATTTTTTTACTTTTAAAAATGAACTAGTAAATATAATAAATAAAAAATAAAACTATATATATATATATATATATTATCCAAAATAGCTTCTAAGGTGCCACTCACTTCAATACAAATGTTAATATTCTGCTATGACATCTCCATCACTAGAAGTGGAATAAGGCTATCGACAACTCTAAGACGAAAGCAAGAATGCATATCACCCTTATTGGTTTACATAGCTTCTTCATAATAATCCTAGATCAATTTCAAATCTATTTAATCATAATGAAATTTATAAAATATAAATTGTTTGTTATAAATTATGTTAATGCAAACAAGCAAATATGAGCATGGTAACATATACATGTATACACAAATAAGGAATGGAGATTGAAAAGACCAAGCAAACTCATTATAAAAGGTAGGTGGCTCTAAAATCAGGCGCCCAGCCCCAAGGGCACTCCCCTTACTCATAGAATGCTTAAGTGACTTAGAAGTTACTCACCAAGCCTGTAAGACACCTGCCTAGCTTTAAAGGTAGATGCCCAAGCTCAGAGGGCACTCACCAAACTCTAATATCACTCATTTGTGGTACATAAAGAATTGGATCATTCAAAGGCAACAAATCATCTATTCAATTTTCAAAACCTTTGAATGGCATGCTAAGGACAATAGTCCCTGTGTTCATTAAAAATCTGATTATTATGTCCATGTATTATTTTTTAATTTTCACTACTCAATACAATTATAACTTCTCCTACAATACAAAAAAAATATTGATGGAGATAAGACATAAGACAAGATAAGGTATTTACTATATTGTGAACTTTGTGCGGCGAGCAAGATTAGGAGTGTCAAATCACATTTGTAGGTCTAGTTTGAGTCTGACTAAAGATGATTTCTTCTAAAACAAATTGATCTGAACTCACTCAAATTTTAAACAGGCCAAAACTTTGAACTAAACATGAATGGCTTTCAACCCCACTGACCTAAACCCTACCCCTGTAACTCATTTCATATATAGATAATAACTATATATGGCAAATTCGAGTCAATTTGGGGTCAAATTCTAGTCAGTTTTAGATTGGTGGGTTAGTTTTTGGTCTAGTTTGGATTGGCATGCCAACCTGAACCCGACACAAAAAAAATTAATGGTGTTGGAATGTTCTGTGCCTAAATCCCACTTACAATAGCAATGAGGTTTCAAAAAAGCTCATTGTAAAGCAAAAGAAGAAAAAGAAGAAGTAGAGAAAGATAAAAGAATGAGACTTTGATTAATCTTATTATCGACAAAAGCTAAGAGGACAATATATGCCCTACATTATTTTTTCTCTTTCCCCTTTAAAACTGGCTTGCCATGCTTTATGTATAATTTTTTAGGGCATTATAAGAGAATATATAGTTTTAATCTTATTAAAAAAGAAGTAAATAATATATAATATGACTATTACAATAATATGAACATAAAGATTAATGTTCTAATGAGTAAAAGGGATCATTTCCTTGGGCATGTACATAAAAGGTCTTACTAGTTGAATATATGAATCACTATTATTGAATGAACGAGTTTCTTTTGTATCTTAAACAAATGTCTTTAGATTTGTTGAAGTGCCTATTTTGCTTAGGCAAGTACCCTTAAAGCTTGACAATTGCCTAGTGAGCTTGATGAGGACCCTCCAAGCTTATAATTGCCCTCTAAGCTATACAAAAGCTTTAAAAAAAAATTGGATGAGTGATCTTGAGAGTTAAACTCAGTAATTTCTAGTGAGATCACCTAATCTTTTCAAATTTATTATTTTCTTATGCTATAGTGTATATTTGACAAAATATTATTGAAAATATATAGGGAACAAGTACAAATTTTACATGAAAATTATTTGAACTTCAAAATAAATAAAAGCTTATAGTTATGAATGATTTGGGTAACACAAATAATTTTAATAAAATTATAATTCATCTTATAAAATTAATTTTTTAAATCTATCAAGGCATCATGCACTTCTTAAAATTAGTGTAATATAAATTATATAACATCCATGATATAGCTTAATTTTTCTTATTAATGTCTCTTAAAATATTTTGAAAAGAAAGATAATTAAAAAAAACTAAGGAGTTGTTTGGTTGGGTGAATTTATAAAGTGGACAACATACTAGGGTTTTCAAAATTTTAAGTTAGTATTGATGAAAATGAAGCAAATTTTGATTAACGTAAAATTCAATATGTACTTCAAACAGGTACAATTAAAGTTTGTCATATTTGAGCAATTTATAAATACACTACAAATTGTAGCCCTTTTCTTCTTTTCAAACGGCTGCTACCGTCCAACGCTTGTACTAGCCACTACCATAGATTGTCAGCCGTAGCAACCACCTGATATGTGAACTTCTGTCTGTTGCCAACCATTAATCGCTTGCCACCTGATCCACCTTCGACTGCCAGCCAACCCTGTCCTAGTCATTGCTACCACGAGCCGCCTCCAACTATCATCACTTAAGCTTCGCCGACAACCACCTTTGACTTTCAATTCATTTTTATTCATATATACCAAATACAAAATATAAACTTCTGCTTTTATCATATATCAATTCAAATAACTCTAAAGTATTTCAAATATACAATATTTAAATTACATTACATTTATTTTTCACCAATTCAACAAATCAAATGACATAAAAAATAAAAGATGTACTTTGAGATGAATGTCATAATCATTTTTTTATTACACTAACAATACCAATAATTTAAACATTTTGATATTTGTTATGTTTAAAATTTTGATGAAAATATCTTGATATATTTTTTAAACATATTTTTAATAAATTTAAATAAACTATAAAAAAAAGTTTTTAAAAAAATATCTAGCATAATATTGGATGCAATAAAATTTCTTAAGACAAAGTTTAAGCTTCATGAATTATCATATCAAAGTTGTGGGGTCTAATGTTTAGTCTGATAGTACTATTATTTTTTGACTCTACCTAAGTTATAGGGGTAGTGCTGGCAGAATTATAGTTTCTATTTTCAATAAAAGGTTGTGAGCTATATGTTAAAAATAGATATTATTTATTGTTTTGGTCAAAGTGAGAGATTTTCTTACATTTAAGTGATCCATATCATGGTATAATATATCAATATTTATATTTAATTTTTTATGTATGATTTCATGTTTAATAATGTGTAAGAGATCATGTATGTCACAATGTTAATGTCAAGGTTGTTGCCACAGATGTTAGAAGATATGGACAACACGAAAGACTTCAATTCTAACTACCGATAAGTAATTGGCTTGTCTTTTTTTTCTCAACGATGTTATATTTTTATCTTGATTATTATTTTAATTTTAAATAGCATTACAATGTAGTATTATTCTAATAAAAAAATATTTAAATAAATTATTAGAATAATACTATATTGTAATACTATTTAAAATTAAAATAACAATCAATATCATAGCATAATATCTTTAAAATAAAAAATGACAATCAAATGACTTACTCATGATTAGAAACAAAGTTTTTAAAACAATAAATAATATATAAAATATAAATATAAAAATAATTAAAATGATAATTATATTAAATTTGAAAACATATTTTAAACTTAAATTTATGAAATTAATAAAAATAAATTAGGACAAAATTAATATTTACATATCAATCTTAATGTTGGACTGGTCAGCTTTTGAAATTTTATTTTTAAAAATTCTTTTTTAAAATATATTTAATTACTGCGACTTCAAAAATTTCTTCCGGTAAAGGATCAAGGGCTGGCTTTAGGGTATATTCCTTTTTCAGGCTGCCTCAGGTGAGGTGGAAAACGAAGGAACTTCAAATGGCGCAATGAGAGAGAAGTAGCAAACATCCGTCTATAAATTCAGACCGAAGCTTGTTCTTCTGCCATTAAAGATCCAGCTTCTCGTCTCCGTTCGCTCCTTCCAAAACTCTCTGGTTTCATCTTCGGTTTTTCTTTCCTCTTTTCACGGGCTTCTCTTTGCCACTCATTTGCTTTTCAATCCGAATTTCGGGGTTTCGTCTGGACGGGGCAGGACTGAGAAGAGAGGTGTAGGGGGCAATTTAAGGTTATTAGCTCGGTCTCGTGAGATTTCAGATATTGTGAGGTCGAAGGGACTTTGCCTATCTGCTGGTAGCGAAGCAACTTTTCTCGTGCTATTGATTTGTGCTTTCTAGCGGGGTATAGAAAGATGTCGAAGGCTGTGGCGAAGTTGCCGTCGATGGACGCGCACTTACGGTTGCTGGCGCCGGCGAAAGTGTCGGAGGATGACAAGCTGGTGGAGTACGATGCGATGCTCTTGGATCGTTTCCTCGAGATTGTTCAAGATTTGCATGGGGAGGGTATCAGGGAGACGGTAAGTCTCTTTTTCGTTTAATTGTTTGTTTGGTATTTCTTAGCTATTTCTTTGCTATAGATGAAACGGGTTTTTTTTTTTTTTTTTTTTTAGAAAAACAGGAATTTTGTGATGCAGATGTACACGATTTAGTGAATGATTTGGTTGTCTGACTGAGTTTAACTGAGCCTTATGAGTATTTCTTTTTCTTAATTAATATTGTTTTCTTCTCATCTTCTTATTGACTAAATCTTATTTCATTCTGTCCGAATTCTGTTCTTGTAAACTTGCAGAGTAGATTAAATGTATTTATGGTCTGTTTCACTGTGTTTTTTCGTGCTCTGGTTTTCGAACGCAGCATTTTACTCTGGTTCCTTCGACTAGTCTTTGCTAAAGTTTAGCCTGCAAATGTAGTGATTGACATCTTAATCAGTGAATAAACATATTTGCTTAAGAAAAGTTCTGAGCACACATGATGCTTAATTTTTATGCTGTTAGGTGCAAGAGTGCTATGAATTATCTGCTGAATATGAGCGCACGCACGATTCCAAAAAATTAGATGAACTGGGGAATGTGCTGACAAGTTTGGACCCAGGTGACTCAATCGTAGTTGCGAGTTCGTTTTCTCATATGCTTAACCTGTCAAACTTGGCAGAAGAGGTTCAGATAGCACAGCGCCGGAGGACTAAGCCCAAGAAGGGGTATTTTGAATCCAATCTTGAGGAGACCTTTAAAAGGCTTATTGTAGAGCTTAAAAAGTCCCCAGAGGAAGTTTTTGATGCTCTTAAAAATCAAACTGTGGATCTGGTTTTTACTGCGCATCCAACTCAGTCAATTAGAAGATCTCTTCTACAAAAGCATGGGAGGTATTTAAGTTGTTCATTTCATCTTTTTACTTTTCCAAAACTACTGTTCATTAAGAAATGATTGACTGGGTCACCTGGCATTATTATTAGAAGCACCTGCATGATTTCTGATAAACGTGACAGTTTCTATGTTAGTCAATTGCTCCCCTTCCGAGAACATGGCCTCATCTTGCCCTGTTTTGTCATTTTTATAACATGGAACATTTAAAATAAACAACTTAGTAACTAAATAAACTGTTGGGATGGGAATCTTATACTATTATTAGGGCTTCGATCTAATTAGAAATCAGAACCGCAACTTGAAATAAAATCACACTGATTTGAGAAAACCAGAATAAAATATTCAAATGAATGCACAACGGAAAATAATCCAGAAAAACACACAGGATTTAATGTGAAAAAACCATGGAACCATACTACTAAGAAATTTCCACTATAAAATTCAGAAAAGTACAGAACACTCACTTAGATTTTCTCTCTACAATCGATGGAACTTACAAGACTTTGCTCTAAACACTTCCTCTCAATCTCTCAAGAGAAAAACATACTGAAAATCCCTCTTTACGACACTTTCTCTCTGCCACGAGTTCTTTATTGAAAGAATCACACACAAGAACAACCCCATTATCGCTCGAAATTGTGAATTTATAAACTATTCCAGGACCAACTATCAAACCACGTAGTCACGCCGCCTAATGACATAATTATTTTGTTTGCTTGGTTAAACAATGACCCTCGATGGCGTGGTTACGCCAACCGGCATAGCTACGCCAAGGCCATGCATAAGAACTTGCGGCTTTGAGCTCCTGCGGATGCTTCAAAGCTTCTTCAGCTATGGGTGCTTCAGGCTCCATAACATAACATGAATTGTGCTTAAGAACCAACTCTGTTGTTGGTCCAAAACAATAATTCTTGCTAGGTAAGAGCTTAAGTATTTTCCTTGAGTTGCCAAACTTAAGAATTGCACCTATGTATGTTGTTCATCAAACCTGAAGTTCTATTTTTTTAGAGTCTAATTGGGCAAATTTTAAAAGAAAGCTTATAGAAAATATTTTTTTGTAAGAGTAGGAGCATCATTAAAAAATAAAAATTAAATCAGAGCAAAAACATTTTTAAAAAGGAGATTTTTATTAATTTTTATTTTTTTGAGAAAACATCACTTAAAATGTGATTTATAATCAAAGCATCATTAAAAAATCAAAGCATTAATACCGACAAACTGACCAAAGAGAGATTCAAACCTGTGACCTGATGGGAGTTACGACCTTCAAAGATGCTGCCCTACCAACAAACCACTACTGGCGGCACGGCATATTAGTAGTGGTATGTTGGTAGGGCAGCAACTTTGTTTTTGAAACTACAAATGATTTATAATTTATTCGAATGATAATAGCCATGAAATTTGAGTTAATTAATTTCATGATATAAATGAGTAACTCAACTTTGTGGTTCATAAATTGAAATAAAATTTTAATATTGCACTATTAAAAATATATAAATCAATCACTTAGTTTTTCATGAAATATGTTTGGAGTTGAATTAAACTATAAATATATTAATTTCATCATATAACTCAATTATTAAATTATTATCTAACTTAGTTAAGACAAATTTGAAAAAATAAAATAAAATAAAATAATTAAATAAATAAATATATATATATATATATATAGATGTAATTCGAGGACTTTTTATGCAATGCTACTTCTATAATACCTTATCAAGTTAAATTTTGAGAAGTCAGCGTTAATGAATTTAGATGACTTAGATTAAATATAAGATAAAAATTAATTTCCAGTTTGATTTGAAAAATTAATTCCCAGCTTTTTTAAAATGAGTTTGAATTTATTAGAATTAATTTTATGTGATTTAAAAAATGTGAATATTGGAGAAAGTTTCTAGTATATATTGAACAAGTTATATAAGAAATTCATAATTGAGTTATTTGATAAAATCAATATATTTATATTTAATTCAGCTCCAATCATTTTTCATATGAGATTTCATAATCGACTCATATTTTTTCAATAGTGTTATGTTAGAATTTGATTTTTAATTTATAAAGTACTAAGTTGAGTTACTCATCTATATTATAAAATTTATTAAATCTTATTTCAAAGCTATTATTGTTTAGTATAATTATAAATTATTTGTTTCTATAAGAATCAATGAAAGTTTAAAATTCTAACCTTGACAAAAAAAAATCAGTTTTAGAGAACCCTCTTTAAAAAGAAATTTTCTGGAAAAAAACTAAATTTGAGAACACTCTTTTAAAGAACGCTTACTAAAAAAATTTTTAAAAAAAAAGGAGAAGGAGAAAAGCCTTTTAAAAGAATTTTTTTTTTTTGCTCCTTTTAAGTTTTGTAAACAATGATCTTATTCCAAACAAAATGGTTTCTGTAAACTTCTGTTTAAAATTTTCCATCTATTATTTCATTTTTTTTTTATTTTAATTTACTTATATAAGTGTCAACTATGTGGAAACATGGTTTTTTTCACCTTGTCATTTAGGGCTTACCTGATTGTTTGACTTCGTGCCAACTAATTATGATGTGTTTCTAAAAGGCTTTTTCTTCTATATTTTATTTTTAACTTATTTGATCACTCATTTAAATGAGTCATCATCATCATCATGGACCATAGCTTATCATTTTTTCAAGCAACATTAATGTTGACCTCCTTTCGTGCTCCAAAATTTACTGAGTAAAATGATGATCTATGATCTACGAAGACAATGTTGTATGGATTAAGTTTGAAATAGCTTGAGCATATTCTAAATTGTTTGAACGTTACCCGCTCTCAAAATATAATGCACCGATGCATTCAAAGCATCAAAGTCACCTAAGAATGGCTTCTTCACTATCAAGTTAATCGAGCAACCTAAAATTATAGATTATCGATGCGATGTTGCAAGAATTAAATTTGAAATATATCGACCGTCGTTGACATAGCTCAAATGTCATCTGATTGTAAATTTGATTGTGTTGGTGCTTTCGCAAGATTGAATTTAGCGCAACTTCAATATTTCATATTTTTTCATAATTACAGAGTGCAAAAATTCGTGTGAACAAAATATGCAAGGTAACAACACAAAAGTTGAGGTGTGCGACCGACGTAATTTTGCATGACTAATTGACATATATAAATAATTAAATTAAGGGGTATTTACGTAACAACCACGCAAATCATTAATTATAACATTTTAACCATGCAAACTTAACATTTTAGCCACCCAAAATCTTCATGAGTGGGTTTATGGGGGGTGATTGTAATAATAGAAGTGGTTAGAATGTTATATTTAAAGTTTGGGTAGTTAAATGTAATTTTTAATGTTTTGGGTGGTTAGTATGTAAAAACCCCTTAAATTAATTATTTAGAGTTAAATCAAAATTAAATTAAAGATGAAATTAAAATTAACATTAAATATGTTAAAAAAAAAAGAATGTGTGTAGTTTTAGCATACTTATCTAATAAATATATATATTTACATTTAAATTAAACAAAAGTTAAGATTATTATATTTAAAATTAAATTAAATCAGTGTGTGTGTGTCTGCTTTATTAAAAACATATTTAAATATCTCCATTAAATTCCCAATCTCATTCATTTCCTCTCATCTTACCTCATTTACTTAATAGGCGTGAGGGTCATATTCAATAAAAAAAATCAATCTAATTTGCCCCATCCCCATCTAGAGACTTCAATTTTATTTTCTCATTTCTCCTTTCGATGTCATTCTCTCCTTTGTGTTCTCTCTCGCTCTCTCTCTCTCTCTTTGAAGTTCTCCAATTGGCCTCTTCCTCTTCTCACGCAATCTTTTCCTCACAAGAACTAGGGTTGACAAAATTGAGTTTCTCCCCACCGAGTTAGTCTAACCCTCATCCTAATTAGAACTGGAGTTGCCAAGATTGAGCTCCTAATAAGTCTGACTGATGTTCCTCGCAACGATTGGAGCGGCATGATTAAGACTTTTAATGATATTTAAATAAGAACTTAACTCTGATGCTAGTTGAGTCGATAGAACGTTTCAACTGGAGGGATCTATCTTTAAAATTAAGCTCAAATGAATATTTGAACAAATTAATTGATTTAGGTTATGAACTCAGTCCCCTATAAACGAAACAGTCGGCAATGTTCAAAATTACCTAAAATCTTAACAGTGGTCTTGTTGATTGCAATTCTCAATCAGAAGAGTTCATTGCCAAAATTAAATTTCAAATTCTATTTGAACAATTCTAAATAATATAATCATTGAATCTGATCTTTTGTAAGTAGGATATAATTGACAAGGGTCAAATCTATTCAAATTTTCTGATGATGGTTGTGTTGAACGCACATCTCAACCATACGGTTCTATCCTTAAAATTAAACTCTCAAGTTGTATGATTTAAAATATTCACTTTAAATTTATCACTTCATAGCTAAAGCAAATCTCATCCATCCTCTAGAATCATTCGTCGATGGTGATTACTCTAAAATTAATGTATTTTTACAAAGAATAAATATCATATCAGTTATATTATTAATTTCACATCGAAATAATCTTCTGTTAATAAAGATATGACCCGAGTTTTTTTTCCGCGTACCCAATGTGCCAAAAAAAAAAGTGGTTATGACTAGAGTCATTTTGGCCAGCAGGTGATTTCAGTTGATTTGGCCAACAAGCTCCATCTGATAGTTTAGCCAGTATGTTCTATCAGGTGGTTTGGCTAGTAGGATCCATCAAGTGGTTTAACCGATCCACCTCCACAATATTACAGTCATAACTATATGTCGTATGTTTCTCAATGGTTCTACATATTTGAATTGCGAATAATAGGATATACCTGATAAAGCATGAAACTCTCTGTTCGCTATGGTGGCTTGATTTGGTTCCCTTAGACAAACTTCCTCCCTAGATTTATAAACTTTCATTAGACAAAACAACCCATGAATGCTGACAAGGATTCTTCTTGTCAAGTTGGGTCGATTACCTCCTCTAATTAAGTAGACTAAAGACCATGACAATTTTGAATTGTAGAACCATGGGATCTTAATTGGGTTCATAACTATTTCTCCCACTATCCATTTTAAGCTTATAATGATAATTTCATAATGATAGGAGCTTGTACCGATTGGAATAATCGAACCACTGATCTTAAATTTCTCGCGAAATGAGAATGAATCTTCGGTAATGTCTGCACTTTTTCATCTACAATCTAAAAATTTGACCCGACAACTTAAAACCCAAAACTCAACACAAGAGACCATGGCATCTAATTTTTGGAGTCCACAATTATTCTTTGTTCTGAAGTATTCGTTCTTGTTAAATGTTGCATGTTGTGTAATCTATGTGACTACCTTATGTCAACAAAATCTTTTTTATTCCTCTATTTTTTTTTTAATCTTCTCACCTATTCAGTACATTCCAGCCGAAGAGTGGCAATATTAGTTGAAAGTTGTCACTCAAAATTCCTTTGAAATGCGCAAAAATTTTGAATCTAGTGTTGAGGCAAATTCTTATTCAAAAAAATTCCAAGGATAGTTAGCTTGATGTGGGATTTGAACCAATTTGAATTTCTATGTTCTTTCTAGAATTTCTTTATTAATTTCTGTTAAAAAATAATATTTTGTGAAAAATAAAACACATTCATGCTTTTCTTGTGCCATGTAATATAAAACTATTTCAAGTGCAACAATTTTGCTTTTGGTTGTAATAAAACCTTTAACTTGAATTGATTTTGCTTTGGTTGGAAATCTATTCATTGAGCCCTTAGGTGTTTTGGGAGATGGAACTGTGCCAAGTGCTGCTTGGGATTTTGGGTCAATTGAACTAAAACCATAAATTTAAATTCAAGTTAATTTTAAAGTTTAATTGAATTGAAAATTTGACTTAAAGCCAAATAATATAGCTTTAACTTGACTCGAAGTCACTCTTGTTCTTACTAATCATTTGACCACCTATCATTTAAATGGAAAAAAAAAGGTTGTAATCTCATTCATAACGCCTTTGCTAATGCTGGGTTGTGTGAGTTTGACTTACATACCTTTGTTTTTGTGTTATAGAGAGGCCATTTTTTTGGCTCAATTTCATGGCCTTATAGTATAATGGACGTAATTTAATTGCTATTATAGGCATGCCCTTTTCATTTAAATGCATCAACAACCAAATTTTACAGTAGGATTAATTTAATGAATTATTTTATCTTTGTTATTTTATGAACAAATGCTCATTGTATGGGTCCTCTATATTAAGTTCTGGTGGCATTACTTTTTCTTTCAGTTCCTGAAAATTTCTTTATCTCGACACAAGTTTATGCATGTATTGTCAAAGTTCAAATTCTGTAATGTTTTTTGGATGGCATGTTTGGGAAGCAACGTCATTTGGACAGACTATGATTGCATTGTCTGAACCTTTTTAATGACTTGTTCTCGTAATTTATTAAATTCTTAGCTAATTTTTCCCACAGGATAAGGAACAGTTTAACTCAGTTGTGTGCCAAAGATATCACACCTGATGAAAAGCAGGAGCTTGATGAGGCCCTCCAAAGAGAGGTAATGCCTTTATATCTAAATGACAGGATTGCTATTGACAGAAATTTTTCCGATTTTATAGTGCATTCAATATGGACCAATGTTTGCTTACTCTCTTCTATGCTTGATTTTTATTTTAGTTTTGCACACAACGATTATCTCAATGACAAGATATAGACTTATCTTTCATTGTTATCTGAAGTTCTTGTTGTCTCAAAAATCAATTGCATTAAGTTCTTGTAATTCACATAATTACCTTGAATTCTTTTTATGAAAACATGGAGAATTAACACAAGAATTCATTTCAAATAATATTTTTTAATGCTGGCCTGATTTATGCTTCAGTGAAATTTTGGTAAATATGAGAAATAATGGAGGACCAGGGATGCACTACTATGGAAGTAACTGCTAGAAAAGGATGAACATATAATATTGTGTACATTGGAGGAGATGCTGTAGATGTTTTAATCTGAATGCTCATTACAATCCACGTATAATATTGTAGAAGGATTTGAGTGTGTTGAGTTGTAAACTTAATTCAGCTGTTTTCTTCTTTTCTCCCCCCTGTTGATGTTGGAATAACCTCTTGCCATGGACATAGGCGAATTTATGCCAAACCATGTAAGTCGCAATGTGTTTGGTTGTTTGTTTCTTGTTTGAATTTATTTTTCGCATTGTTTTACACAAGAATATAAGGGATGATTTCCCTTATCATAAATTATGTTTTGAGTTATTCATTGGTTACGTTACCTAGAAGATAGGCACATTCTTGGCAATCTCTGTTTTTGAAAATTAGCTTTGAGGGGCCTCTGGTTTGGGATTTGTTGATCTTAAGATAATTTATGCAATGAAAATTTTGGAATCTATTTCATTTTGCACGTTGACATAACATTATAATTAATACATCTGATAACTTGTTTTGGTTTGGCACTTCGCTTCCACGTATTCTGTGGAAATTGCGACTATTATTATGATGATTTTTGCTTTTCTATCTGCTTGGCTTCTGCTCTTGTATACTCTCTTATTACCTTTATTATGATCCCTTTTTGAGGACAGATCACCATTTTCTTATTTGCATGATAATAAGAGACTTTTATCTATTTTGACTTTTTTATTTAAAATTTTTAGATCCAAGCTGCCTTTAGAACAGATGAAATCCGAAGAACTCAGCCCCAACCACAAGATGAGATGCGGGCAGGGATGAGTTATTTCCATGAGACAATATGGAAAGGTGTTCCTAAGTTCCTACGTCGTGTTGATACAGCTCTGAAGAGCATCGGGATAAATGAGCGTCTTCCGTACAATGCGCCTCTTATTCAGTTCTCTTCTTGGATGGGAGGGGATCGTGATGGTAAGACGACAATTGTTTTGATGATCTCTCACATCTATTGAGTTAATTGCTTGGTATTATTTGTTTTAATTATAGGCAATCCTAGAGTGACGCCGGAGGTGACAAGGGATGTATGCTTGTTAGCTAGATTGATGGCTGCAAACTTATACTTCTCCCAAATTGAGGATTTAATGTTTGAGGTATCAGCTTCTATTGCATATGTTTGCTAATTGACCTATTTTTATAGGATGATTTTCATAAATACCACTCAATTCTTATGTATTTACATACCTACCACCTAAACTTTATAATTTCTACATCAATGCCACCTTACGTTTGCACGAAAAATTGTATTTCACTTTTTAAGTTAAAACAGTGGTATTTTTTATGTGATGTGAAATATTTGGGTGGTATAAATGTAGAAGTTAAAGTTTAGGTGTTAGATATGTAAATACATAGGAATTGGGTGGTATGCATATCTATTTAAAGTGATTTTTTACTTGCTTTGCATCTTACCGATATTTTGCTTTGACTGCAGTTGTCTATGTGGCGATGTAGCAACGAACTTCGATTACGAGCTGATGAACTGCATCACTCGTCAAAGAAAGATGCAAAACACTATATAGGTATGTGGAATATTCATTTTTCTTCCTGGTTGGTGGTATGTCTTCATTTTCTACTAACTAGTCCATATAGTGTAAATCTGTCAGTTTCTAATGGGATTTTTGAATTTGTGTTTCATGATGTTGGATGTCTTAGTATCTAGGTTTTTGAATGCAAATCTAATGTGATGTTGAAAATCATAAAACATGCATACAAATTTCATATGACTTAAACTTTAATGTTAAAACAATATTGCGTATTGAAGAAAGCTACACAAATGTTCTGTATTCAATATATTTGATGATAACTAGATTATATCAAAAATAATTCTAAATAAATTTTTCAACAAATAGCAAAATATATGAGCAAAGAAGAACATTAAAAATTCACTAAAAAAGCAAACCCTCATGCTGAACATATCTTAAAATTCTTGTCTCACACTTGGTTATAGATAAAAATATTAGAATAAATGAAAAGTTTCTGCATTCACAATAATAATACTATTTGTATTATAAACTGCTAATCAAAGTACAAATTGTTGAAAAGTTGCTAACTTATTTAATGATTTTAACCATAATAATCTGCTAAAATATTCAAATCCTAAAAGACAAAATAACCCAAATATTTAAGACAATAAATTCAAAATATATGTATGCATCAACTCTACTTTGTATTAGAAATTCTCAATTTTATCCAATTGTTAATGAACTTTAAAATGGGCAAAATTCTACTAACTTTTTAGTTACAATTATATTTTCTCAATAGTGAATACATATTAACTAAATAATATTTTTTAACTTAGTATTCCATCTTATTGTATTTTAATTAACTTTAGAGACACTATTGATGCAATCTAACGCACTAGTGTTTTATTGAATTTAGCCTAGTTCTACCTTAAAAAGTAAAATATGTATCATGGAAAACTTCCTACAGTTTATTCCCATATAAAGCAAATGGTATAGTTTATTGAAGGATCAAATTGGTCCATATTTGGTGAATTGGGGGATTAAATTGAACACTTAAAAAAATATAGTATTAAAATGGTCGCACCTATCATGCCTAGGGGCCAATTTGTCATTATCTCCTGCATATTCATGTCTCCCAACTTTTACTGGCTTAATTGTTACTTGCTTTAGGTGCTCTATTTAATACAAGTGTCTTATTTTTAGCTCTTTATGTTTACTTTTGAGTATGTGTGATGCTTCCTTATTTTTGTCCCATTTTATCCAGTATAATGTTTCCGCATGAGCTGAATACCTTGAATTCATACTTGTAACTGAGTTTGAAACATCTTTTGCTAATTGTAAGTTCAGAAATGTAGCGTTGTAGTATCATTGAAATTTAATATAAAACAAATATTTATTACAAACATTTGATTGCTATTCAAATATAATATATAACCACTGATATATACTCCTTCCCATTTATTTAGAGTTCTGGAAGAAGGTTCCTCCAAGTGAGCCATATCGTGTCATACTTGGTGATTTGAGAGATAAGCTATACAATACACGAGAGAGAGCACGCCAATTACTTTCGAACGGAGTTTCTGATATTCCTGAGGAAGCAACTCTTACCAATATCGAGCAGGTTCGTCTTCATTTATTCATTAATGATATTTTTTATGCATGTTCTTAGGTGCAGCAATGATCAATCTGAAATTTGGTGCCCACAAGTTGTTTATAGTAGAAAACTCCTTAAGTTTTCATGCTTTGTTGCACGTCATTTTCATTTGTAATCCCTTCATTAAAATTTTCTTTTAAGTATGTGCTTGCAGCAGTGATCAAAATTATTTATTCTTTAACGTATCCTCTTGTTTTTTATTTAAATACCAATTTTAGATTATATAATCTTCAATCCAATCTTACCAAGATTATGGCTTAATTGGGGAACGCTTTTTTATGCCTTTATTTTTAGAAATTTAGTGCACCACAATTTGAATTTGTGGGAAATGTGGAATACACCTCTATTAAATCAAGATCATTGGCAATGCACTTTTGAAATAGTTCACCTATTTTTATGAGCTTAGCAATGCAATAACTACATAACAATACTAGATGAAATACTATTGTACACATCTATATAAATTGTATAAAGTACCAAAATATTCTACTGGCTAGTTACAGAGGGTCATTTTAGTCCTAGAGTCTATATAAGTGTCAAGTTAATCCTCCCAGGGAAAACTATTTTGGCCCCTTTAAAAGTGTTTGGGGACTAAATTGACAACTCTATGGACTCCTGGACTAAAAATAATCGCGAGAAAGAGTTAGGAGACCATTTTGACTTTTTTCTCAAATTGAATAAGTTCCATCTTTATGCGCAGCATCATGTACTTGCAGGTATGAATGTATTTTTGGATTGTGATCCCAGGATTGTATATCCACCAACTCTAAAATGAATAAAATGCGTGTTTTATTTTAATAAGCTGGTCTTTTGTTACAGTTTCTGGAGCCCTTGGAGTTATGCTACAGATCACTTTGTGCTTGTGGCGATAGTCCAATTGCTGATGGTAGCCTTCTAGACTTTCTGCGTCAAGTATCCACCTTTGGCCTGTCTCTTGTGAGGCTTGATATCCGGCAGGAATCTGATAGGCACACTGATGTTCTTGATGCCATTACCAGACATCTTCAACTTGGATCCTATCGTGAATGGCCGGAGGAAAAGCGACAGGAGTGGCTATTATCTGAGCTCCGTGGAAAACGGCCTTTATTTGGTCCCGATCTCCCCAAAACTGAAGAAATTGCTGATGTTTTAGGTGCATTTGATGTAATTGCTGAACTTCCTTCAGATGGCTTTGGAGCTTATGTCATTTCAATGGCAACTGCTACATCTGATGTTCTGGCTGTGGAGCTATTGCAGCGCGAGTCTCATGTAAAGAACCCCTTGAGAGTTGTGCCACTTTTTGAAAAACTTGCAGATCTTGAGGCAGCCCCTGCAGCTGTGGCACGGCTTTTTTCTATAGATTGGTACAGAAATCGCATCAATGGAAAACAGGAAGTTATGATTGGATATTCAGACTCCGGCAAGGATGCTGGACGTCTTTCTGCAGCTTGGCAGCTATATAAAGCTCAAGAGGAGCTTGTAAAAGTAGCCAAGGAATATGGAGTGAAGTTAACAATGTTCCATGGACGAGGTGGAACTGTTGGAAGAGGCGGCGGTCCTACTCATCTTGCTATATTGTCTCAGCCTCCAGACACAATTCTTGGATCGCTTCGTGTTACGGTGCAGGGTGAAGTTATCGAGCAATCTTTCGGAGAGGAGAATTTGTGCTTCAGAACGCTGCAACGTTATACTGTTGCTACTCTCGAACATGGAATGCAGCTCCCAATCTCTCCTAAGCCAGAATGGCGTGCATTGATGGATGAAATGGCTATTGTGGCCACAGAAGAATTTAGATCTATCGTCTTCAAAGAACCACGTTTTGTTGAATATTTCCGCCTGGTAACTAATTCTATTTTATGGACATGTTTGGGTGCTCGAAATTTTTGTGAAAAGAAAATGAAAAAAACGTGTATATGATTCATAATCAATTCTGGTATTAGGGGTGGCAAATCAAGTTCATGGGTCGGGTTCGATTCGGACCCAAAATTGACCCAAACACAGCCCAAATATTAAATGTGTCAAAAAATACAACCGAACTTTACCCTTGTTCATCATAAGGCTTAACAGCTCTTTAGGTCAAAATGAGGTCAAATTCAGGTTGATTTTGAGTAAATCTGAAGTTAATTTTGGGTTGGCTAGTCGATTTCGAGTCAACTTCGGGTTAGTACTTTTGAGTTGGCAGGTCAACTCAAACCCAACCCGGAAAATTAAACAAGTTAGGATTCCTAACCCAAACCCAACCCAAAAATTACGTCATTTTTTTATACCCCTACCAAGTTGGTATTTCATTTCGCTAGCTTCCTTTCAATTCAGACAAGCCCTATATGTTAAGGGTGAGATCATAATAGAAAATTATGTCCTTACTGTTTGGCAGGCAACACCTGAACTGGAATATGGTAGAATGAACATTGGCAGCAGGCCATCGAAGAGGAAACCTAGCGGAGGAATAGAGTCACTGCGTGCAATCCCATGGATCTTTGCATGGACTCAAACGAGATTTCACCTTCCAGTTTGGCTTGGATTCGGTGCTGCATTTAAGCATGTCATCAAGAAGGACCCTAAAAATCTTCTTATACTGCGAGAGATGCACAATGACTGGCCATTTTTTAGGGTTACAATTGATTTGATTGAGATGGTTTTCAGTAAAGGCAGCTCAGGCATCGCTGCTTTGTATGATAAATTGTTGGTGTCTCCTGATTTATTGCCATTTGGAGAGCAGCTGAGAGCCAACTACGAAGAAACAGAAGACCTTCTTCTCCAGGTGAGTTTCCCTCTTTTGTTCTATGTGAAATAATATAATTATCTGTATCCTGGTGATTGCTGCTGTTTAATTGTGGGATGCCTATCTTAAATGTAACAACATCTTTTATTTATCATATTTGTTTGTTAGCTAAGAGTTCGCTTGATCAAGCATTTATCTTGATGCATAGTTTTCAGATTTAAGATCAGGACCCCTTGCTCCGATTTTATAAAATTTATAGAGAATTAAATGACATCGAATCTCACATACTTAAATATTAAATCAAGAGTCAACTGAATTCTACAAACTCAACACTGTTGAATTCTGACATTATTAAGGAATTGAAGACATTAAACTTTTACTCCACGTAATTCCATGCACACAACCATTTTAATGATTATATTGCTGGCAGTAATGTTTCCAGGATCTGCTTATATTCTTTTGAAGATGATATCAATGATGCTGCTATGATATCAACCTCATCTTCTCACAAATAAACTTCAAGAAAACATGAACCATAAAGACGGGTAGCTTGGACACTTGCATTAGAGGATAAAGGAGGTATCAATAAGATAGAAAAATAAAACTAGTGCAATAGATCTGAAAGATCAGGTGGAATAAAAATAGGAAAGTTAGAACTTGTGCCTAAGATTTAATCAAAATAAATGTTGGCACCCCGAGCAACACTTCAAAGGAATGGACAAAATGATTCATACAGCTTATTCATATTGTTTCCATTCATCTGTACATGTTTTGCTTGCTTGTTTACATATATGAACTAAGTATGAATTCCCCCATAGGTGGCTGGTCACAAAAGTCTTTTAGAAGGTGATCCCTACTTGAAACAGAGACTCCGGCTCCGCGTCCCCTACATTACAACTCTGAATGTTTACCAAGCCTTCACACTGAAACGGATCAGGGAACCAAACTACGCAATACCTCATATATCGAACGAGAAATCGAATTCCAACAATACGGCTGCTGAACTGGTTAAGCTTAATCCCACAAGTGAATATGCTCCTGGGCTGGAAGACACCCTTATCTTGACCATGAAGGGCATAGCTGCGGGTTTGCAGAACACTGGTTAAATTTCATCATCATCTCCTATGCTTAATTTTAAATATATGTGTATCATAATACGTATGCTTTACGAATATGTATTTATGTCACCACTTTCATATTTTCTGTGCACTTTGTGTCAAAAGTGTGGCTATGTTTCTCCAGCGTCCTGTATTTTATTGACATGAGATGCACTCTATCATGTACTGTTGTATCCGTAATAATAAAATAAAGCTTGGGAGACTGGAATCCCATGCAAAAGCCTTCCTGTTATGTCAATATTAAAAGTTTATTCGACTACTTATTTATTTAGACTTTTGTTTGCTTATTTTAACTTATAAGCAAATCTAATTATCCAGATTAAACGGCACTTCATTTCGTTGGTTATGACTTTGCTCACAAAATAAAAAAATAAACAACTTAGGGGATGTTTTTAGAAATATTATTTATGCTTCTACTTAAAATAAAATATATTTCATATATTATAATATATTTAGTTGCTTTAAAAGTTAATTTGTTTTTATTTTTTGTGAAGAAGAGATTTGAGTCTCAAAGAAAATGATTAGAACTTTAAATAAGTTGGTATTCCTATAGTTTTTAAATAAATGTAATTATCCAATATAAAACTATAAAATAGAATAAACTTTTGTTCCTCAAATTCCTTGAAACCTAACCTTAGACACTATTTGGTTTAAGGCACGATTCTGAATGAACCGATGGAACTTGGCCTGATTAATACTCGATCAAGTTTGTTTAGATTATTAAATAAATAAGTTGAAAGATAAATGGATCAAATTTAAACACGATTTGACTTGTTTATTAAAGTTTATAGATAAATTCATTTGCTTTTTTAATAATAAGTTAAGTGTTAAATATTCTACATTTATATGATATATTATTTCAATAAAATTTAATTGATTAAAACTTATTTAACTATACATTTAATAGTAATACATTATAATTTAACATCAACATGCATAAAATTTTAATTCAATCATTTCTTACTCTTTTATTTCAATTAACAAGTTTGCTACTTCTTATTTATGTTATTTAATTACAAGAAAGTTTGTTTGTAACTAATATATTATCTTATTTAGTTCGGCCGAATCAGTGAGATACTAATTAAAAATTTATTTGATTACTTATATGTTTACACTTCTAAAATCATTTATTGATAACTTAAATGAAAAATTAAGCACTCTTTTGAATTTTTAACTTATTTACGAACCCTAGAAAGTATTTATTCAATTAATATAAATAAATTAAGCACAAACCAAATTAGATTATTAAAAAAAAATACAAGCAAGCTAAGTACAAACATATTCATGAAAGTCTTACTAAGCTCGATTACCACCTAGTTTGAGGGTATTGAATGCAATAGAAATGCATTTTTATTTCACAATCTTATATAGATATTTCATTTCAAAAGCTTAAATTTTTCTAAAAAATATGTCTAATATCTTCAAACCAAACAAAGCTTAAGTATCAAGATTGCTTAAAAATCAGGAATAACAATTTGATCTTTTTTATCTAAGTCACTTTATGAGTCAATATTGCTTTTGCATAGCCTTTCATAAAGCATGAAAGATTTTGTGCATTGATAATATGCCCTTTCTCTGCTTGGGCACATTCAGCTTCCACTTAAGTATATAAAATACTATATTTAATCAGCTAATAAATACTAGAGATTTTACTTTACCTTCCATACATTTATATTTACCAAATATAACATAGATATCTCTCTTATATTCATACTATTTTTTATTTTTTGGCTTTGGATTTACATACATACCACAAAAAACTACTCTATTTATTTTTCTAACACCTAAAACTTATTATTTAGTGTTTTACCTCCTAATTGTTATATATTTATATATGTAACACCCAAAATTCGATATTTGCACTTATAAAATCTTGGTGTCATAAACCTATGCATGAAAATGTGCACTTCATTATTTTTTATATGATGATAAAAATTTGAGTGACGTGCAAATAAATATGAATGTATAAGTGTTGTATATCTAAATAAATTAGAATTGTGTGGGTATGATGGTAAATGCCCCCATAAAATTATCGTGGCAACGTGCCGTTTGCGACCAAACCAATCAATACTTCTTTAAAGAAAACCTTTCGGAGGAAGAAGTAGAAATTGAAGGCGTGTACTTTCCATGTAAAGCGAAAAGCTTGCGCCGCTTTGGATTTGTTTTTGGGGGTTTTTCTTTTCGGTGGACAAGTGGTGGTGGTGAATGAGGAGGATTTTCTCTTTTGCAATATTTTTTTCTTATAAATATACTTCCATTAAAAAAATAGTACTAAATGAATTATGATGCATTGCTTGGACACTTGAAAATTAAATGAAAAAAAAAAATTAATAAAAAGTTTGAAATTTGGTAATTTCGGGTTTTTGAATCATATGAAGTAGTTATGTTTCATTTAATTTTAATTTTGCAATTTTGAATGATTCAAACAGAGCCTAAAAATTACACGGTAAAATAATGTTAACGTCTATAGCAATTTATTTTTCGAGCAAGGTGATCACTCGAACCTGTTGTTTAACTGTACATATTTATGTTTATTAAGAAAAAGAACTAAGTATGAGTAATCAACTAGAGGCAAAATATAATTCTATGGAACAAGGTGAGAGGAATAGAGCAATTTTGGTAGAATTGTATTTAAGAGTATAGAATTAGCAATAATCAAGTAAGAATACATAAACATATTTTTTTGCTGTAAAACTAAATTTTGGACTAATTTTTCACATAAGAGTTAGTCTTATATGAGAGAGTTTATTGTAGGCTTCCTCTGTATTTTCATTGAGTATGGATAGAATTTCAGAATGATAGGTGAGTGATCCTTAGTGGATATGCATGGTTAAAGTTGAACAAAGTAAATCTTGGAGTATTTATTTTGCTTGTGGCTTCTACTTTTTCAAAATTAACTTTTCATATGCTTTGCACTTAGTGATGTTTATTGATACATCTTTAACAAAGCTACTTCTTCTTGCACGAATCTAGAGACATGACACGGATCTTGAGATGACTTTTTGAGTAAAAAATATTCAAATTTTGATAAAAATTTATCAAGAACTCCAATTTTAGCAAGCTTATAGTCAAATTCATCGGATTGACAAGAAGAACCCAATGTTGCAAAAATTGGTCCAATCCAAATCAAATCAAGCACATATTAAGCTATTAAACATTATTTGAAAGTTTTTTGGACATATTTTGAAGGTTATAAGAATATTGATGTCAAATCGAGCGTATTGACAAGACAAATCCAACGAGTCCAAGATCTCTCAATTTCAACATCATTAAGAAACTCAAATGTTCATCAAATACAATCTTATTAAGAGAAGTCATCTGAGTTGTCTGATCAAAGTAATTCATATTCTTATATTAATTGCACTCATAACTTTTTAAATAGAGCTCCACCCTTCTCATGCGAGGAGGGGGAGGAAAGCTTGAGACTTGATAAAGACCTTGAAGCTTCGAGAAGAAATTAAACTCCGGCACCACTTCCGCCGACCACTTTCGACCACCACCAGTCGGACCATATCCCGATCGTGAGAAGAGCAGTCGCGACTATGCTCATCTTTTAATAGCAGAACTCTTCAGCCATGCCAGGCGTCGTGGTTTTTTCTTTTCCTAGTTTTCCACGTAAAAACTTCTAGTGTAATTATTAGTTGTTTTCTCTTTTCTGAGTGTTTGTTGAATCTTCGTACCACGCTAAGACGATAATCTGTTACTTTACCGCTCAAATTTTCTAGCACTCATCATTTCTATATTTAAATTTCGGCATTTTCATTGCAATAAATAAACATCATAACAAGATTGTAAAAGTAAGATGCCATGAAGTTTAAGATTAAGGAGATCTACCACTTTAATGCTTAGAGAATTAGATTTTTGTAGTGATTCAACTTTATTTATTAAAGAACTTGTTGGAGCGTCTCATATTATGGAGTAGGAAAATGATTAACCCACTCATTGTAGAAAAAGTTAGAAGGAAAATTACATTTCAATCATTAAGCAAATCAGATTGTGTGGTTTGTCTCAGTGGCAGATCATATAGTTAATACTTTTGGGAGAGGAGACAACCACTGGGAGGATTAAACTTTTTTAATCAGTGCCATTTTATTATTATTAGATAAATTTTACCTCATAACTTCATATAATATCTTTCTTAGTATATACTTAAGTGAAATTATAAGAAAATCATCATGATCTCCATAATTTTCATTGTTGAAAATGATTTTGTGTTTGTTATGATCAAAATATTGAGAGTTAGGACCAACTAATCCAATCAAACGAACGGAGAATGTATCATTGATTTTGTCCTGTTTATTAACATTTGACAAAGATAAGGGATTCTAATTTCTAAGAACTTGAATTTGATATGCTTCAATTTTAAATGTGAATAAGAGATTTAAATAACTTTCTTGTTATGGGAAGTCATTAGGAGTAAATTTACTTATAACGTTGCAAATATCATCAATTTTAAATGATTGAAATTCATATGGAGGGTCCATTGTTCAGTTTGCAATTGTACATCTAAAATGACTGAAAATATTAATTTTATAAGGATGTATTGTAATGAAAATATCCTTTCTATGGTAAAAGGTACCATTGATTTGCAAAAGAAGAAGCGCTCATATTTGAAATAGCACTTCTGGCTTCATCCAAAATAGCTTCTCTATTTGTAGCGAGGAATCTTATCATCTCTCCTAGTTTTTGAAGATGTTTGATCATTGAAATAAGATGTATTTGACATTTAAGTATAATTATGCTTTCAGTTTGTAGTAGTGAAATTACCAACATAATATAAAAAATTAAGGAATTTATATTAAATAGATGAGTGACAAGTTCTCATTATTGTTGGCATCGTGTAGGATGTCCACCTGAGTGACACCTGACTATTTACTATGCATAACTTCTCGTAGCTCAAGACATCCGTTCAGACCTTATGGCATATGTTCGGGACACAAAACCGGAATCAATGATAATTTAAGCTTTACGGAAATCCAACTATCAGGTGGAATCAGTCTCAACATACGACACATAGGTTGTTCATATTAACTTTTAAAAGTCGTGCACCATTCGTTTGGAAGCCTCACGTCATCATCAGAGCCTCCCGCAGTCAAAGGGGGCTATGGGACCCACTTGCGTACGTTTTGGAGAGAGTCAAGATTTCGAACTAGTTTACCTGCACAATGGTTTACTATGCCCGTCGAAGAATTTGTCTGGATAACCTCGGACGACGAAATGAACTAGTAGAAGTGCACCTGAAACGTCGATTTTACCTAGAAAACAATACTCATATTGTTTGGGTTCCATGCATGAGTCTCATTTGGCACGGTGCATGCATTTCGATGACAAACTGACCTGTGGCCACGAAACGTCAATTTTACCTTGGATGAACACTCATATTGATGAGGTTTTGTGCACGGGTCTCATTTGATGTGACACACAAATCAAAGCCAAATCAGCTTGTTCGTTGACGAAATATACCCGAACAATAAAATAGACCATGCGAGATTGTTCGGAACATTGATTTTAGCTAGGAAGAACACCCATATTGTTTGGGTTTCGTACACATGTCTCGTTCGGTATGGCGTGTGTAAATCAAGGCTAAAATAGCATCAGACGACAAAATGGTTTGTGCAAGCATGCCTGGAATTTCAATTTTACTTGAGGTTTGATAGGGTTTTGTGCACGAATCTCATTTGACGCGATGCACATAAATCGAGGCCAAATCAGCCCGTTCCTCGATGAAATTTGCCCGAATGATCTCAAACAATAAAACAAATTGCTTGAGCGCATTTAAGACATTGATTTTAGCCAAGAAGGACACCTATATTGTTTGGGTTTCGTACACGGATCTCATTTAACATGGTGCACTCAGATCGAGGCCAACCTGGCCTCGGATGATGAAACTGAATGCTTGAGCACGTCTGGAATGTCCATTTTACCTAGGTGGACACCCATATTGATGAGTTTCATGCACAAGTTTAATTCGACATAACACATGCAAATAAAAGCATTGGCGGGTCAGCCCACTCTCTGTACTCTCGCGCAGCCGATTGTTCGAGCATTTGCGCTCCTAGCCAAAGCTAGCCTCTTGGCCAAGTCCTCTGCATGCCAGCGTTTGCTAGTGCGCTTACCAAATCCAAGAAAACCCGACCTAAATCAAGACTCCCAGTTGCCAGCAGATTTTTCAAGGCTTGCCAGCGCTAGCCAAATCTACCCTTTTGGCCAAGCCCTCTGCTTGCTAACACTTATCGGCACTTGGCAAATCCAGGCAAATCCAGCCCAAATTCAGGCTCCCACTTGCCAATGCTTGCAAAATCTAGGCAAATCCATCCTAAATTCAGGCTCCTGCTCGTCGGCGCTAACCAAATCCAGCCTCCACTAGTCCGCGTGCGCGCCAACAAACCTTAGTGCTTGCAAGCGAGCCCGCAAGCACAAGCGTGCACCGAGCCACCAAATTCAGCTATAGGCCAAATTTGTTGACTTTTTGTCCTCTCCACTTGCACCCACATGTGGTATTAACAAATACTTTATTATTTATCATTAAATTGGTGCTTTTAGTGATAAATTGCACTTATATTATTTAAACTAACCCCATATTTTATATTAGTTACTTTATCATAAAAACAGATGTTTCACACTCTCATTACATAACGAAATGAGGTGGCACAAGGAGAGGGAGTCACTTGAAAGCTTTTTGCATGCCTAACATAAGATTTTGAAGGTTTCTTGGAGAGAGGAGAGAGCTAAGAAAACTAAGAGGCCTTGGAGAGAAAAAGAGAGAGCTATCTTCTTTTTCCTCCTCCTCCTCTTCTTCTTCTACTTCATTTCCTCCATCAAACATCCCATTCCCTCCACCATATCTTTAAAAAGGAAGTAAGGGTGAGTTCTTTGGAGGCTTCATCCTTACATCCAAAGAGGAGATCTTCTTCCACACTTAGGAGAAGGCTTTTGGCGACCTTTCAACTCTCCCATGAAAAAGAAAGCATCATCTCCCTTCCATCAGAGAGGGAGCTTGAAGATTAGAGTCTTGGAACTTCTTCATCTCTACTACAGCGAGGAGAGTTTCATCCCTTCAGGTGACGTCAGAGCGGGCTTCGCATGAGAAAAGAGAACATGTTTGCAACCTCCGTGTCGGTGAGATATCCTAAAACTCTTGCATTTCTTTTCCTTAGATCCCTTAGGCTAGATTTTAGAGATCTAAGGACTAGTAATTTCGTACTAGACAGAGGTCTTTTAGGTTAGGAGCTTTCGTGGAAAATCCCCAACGAATCCTGAGTGACTTCCCTTTAAACCTATAGCACCAAAAATCCACCGTTCCAGGAAAACAAAATTCTCCTGTGACTATTTCACGACCTTAAATCTTGATGAATGGATTTTAGGTCATTCCAAAAGCTATGTTCATGGAAGATTTTTCACTTCATGAAAACAAACTCTCACGAAAAATCTTTCACTTTGTGCCTATTAGTTTGGAAAGTAGGCCCTCTATTTCTAAGTAATGGACTGGTTACTACGATCTCATCACGCCAACTTTAGGTTCCTATGAGAGTACGATAGGATGAGTATGGTTTGTTATTGTGCACATTTATTGCATTATGTTGCATGCTTAATTATTTTCTGTTTTACATGAAACATAACACACATGTCATTTCGGCATCATTCAGACTCCACGACTTGTTCGATGGACCATTTGGTGCCAATCGACCACTCCAACTCGGTAGACATGACACATTGGCTCGATGGCTTCTCCAACCCGGTTAGCTTTGCACATTTGTTCAACCGACCGCTCTAGTATGGTCAACCTTGAACATTGGTTCACTCGGCCACCCTGACACGGTCGACCTTCCAAATTGGTTATAATATCATATGTGGGCTACCTTCGACCACCACACATTAGCCATCATCTTCCACCACTTGCCAGCACTAACTTCTGCAACCAACCACAAACAATCGGTGACCATAGCTTATAATCATTGTAGCTAGAATATGATAGTTTTCCTAATACTTCTATTTTTCTTAAATTATATAAAGACAGATGCAATGTTTGGTGTAAAATTATAATTTTATTCTCCCTGAGAGAAGGGTTTCAATCATCAACTATGACATTTTTGGTCGACTACTATTATTACAGCTTTCAACTACGATCTATGTGGCCAATTAACAATATTGCAGTGACCAACTTTAGTCTATATGGCTAACTGACAATATTGCAATCACCAACTATGACTTATGTGATCAACTACTACTATTATAACTTCTAATTATGACCTATGTGATCAACTAACAGTATTGTAGTCACCAATCTATGACTTATTTGACTAACTGATAATATTGCAGTTACCAACTATGACTTATGTGATCAACTACTGTTGTTATAGCTTCCAACTACGACATCTATGGTCAACCGATGCTATTGCAATCACCAACTATGGTTTCTATGGTCAACCGACAATATTGCAATTTTCTGCCATGACCTTTGTGGTCAACTACTGTCTATGCAACAACCAACTTTTGTATATATGGTTGATTACTACAATTACAACTTCATCTATAGTCTATATGGTCAGTTGATTGTATTGCAGTCATCAACTATGTTCTCTGTGACCAACTGACTATATTCTAGCTTCAAATCATGACCTTTTGGCCAACTACTTCCTACGCAACAACCAACTACGGCATTTATTGTTTACTACTAAAGTTACAAATTTTAACTTCAATCTTTGTGACCAACTATCATTATTGTAGATATTGACTACAATCTTTGTGGCCAACTACATTTGTTGTAGCCCAATTACGACTATTATAGATGAACTATTATATATATATATATATATATAATTATTAGTTTTTTTAATTTCATCTTCTGTAATTTATGAGAAGAGTGCACATATGTACTTACAAATATTTAGTGTATTATTTTGATTGTGTTATACCCCGTAATTTTTTCTCCTTCTAAAGGTTTTCCACGTAAAAACTCTGGTGTGTCGTCCTACTTTTTTTATTTTATCTCTGTTTGTGTTGCATCTTCATGTAATGCTAAGGTCGTTAAAGTATTACTTTGTTTCTGTGTGTCTTCCGGCATGCAATACCTATAATTTCTCATAATTAAAAAACTAGCATTCTTATCGGTGGCCTTAAATATGTCTCACAAAGTATTCATCAAGAATATAACCAATCTAATACTTTCTCCAATGAGCACATTTAAATTTGAAGTTAAGACAAAATTCTGCACATTACACTAAATAGCAAAACCATAATTCATACTTATGCTTCTCTCTTCTGAAAGGCCTATACAACCATTTTTTGTAGGCATTCAATGGAGCTTTTAGTTTGGAGGAAAAAAGCCCATTGATGTTGGCCCTTAAAATTTAAACCCTCTTGATGTCATCTCTTAAAATTTTATGGTATTAAAATATTCTTCCTCTAAAGAATTTAAAATAAGATAATTAGTTTATTGTTATTATCCTAATATTTTGAAAAGGTCTAAACATCATTCAACTCCTAATTCCATAATAGAGAGCATATGATGCAATAATTAATTAAATTTTAAGAAAATCCACTTCAAACTTTAATGAAATTATTCCCAACTATCTATATTAAAATATATAATATATTATTAAAACAAGGCAATTATATAAGGTTGATTTATCATGATTTCTAGAGAGGATACTAATCTAGATAAGCATTGGTGTATGTTGATTACTATTTATTAACACTTTTATCATGTGATATGTTTGTACATAAATTTATACTGTTTGTTTAATCAAAGCCGGCAGTTTCCCTCAGCCCCCTTTTTAATACAATAAAGAAGCTTATGCCTCTGTTCTTATATAATCCTCTTATGGCCGTTTCTCCCCAATACACACACTCTCCCTCTCTCTCTCTCTCTCTCTCTCACCGGCGATTATGGCCGAAATCGGCGAAGAATCGGCAGCCTTCAAGCTCTTCGGCACAGTGATCGTCGCCGACGAAAATCGCCTCAATAAAAACTCGCCGCCGGAGCCGCCGGCTCAATCTTCTCCGGCTGCCGGCGATTTGGCGTGCCCCCGGTGTAAAAGCAAGGAAACGAAGTTCTGCTACTTCAACAACTATAACGTGAACCAACCCCGACACTTTTGCAAGGCTTGCCACCGCTATTGGACAGCGGGCGGCGCGCTGCGGAATGTTCCGGTCGGCGCCGGGCGACGCAGAAGCCGACTTTATGGTCGATCCGGCGGTGGAACGGCGGTTGAAGACGATGGCGTGGATTGCGGCGCGGAAGTGGAGAGGTGGCTGCTCCGGCGAGAGCAGATGCCTGCTGCGGCCGTGGGGAGGAAGTTGTCGAATGCGACCGGCGGGCGGTATTGTTGATTTGTAGCTAGAATGGTGAAGAAAAATATGTTTAGGTTTTGGTTTTAGGGGGTTTTGTTGTGGATTTTTTTGGGTTTTGATTTTTTTTTTCTTTTTGGGGGGATTTTGATCTTTGAAGATGAAAGAAATATGAACAAGTTTTGTTAGAAATTGATGTTGCTTTTTTTAATTAAAATCGTTTAAATTCTATATTTTTAATCTTTATTTTTTAGTCTTTTGTTGACTTTGATTTTGGGAGCAAGGTGGCTCTAATAAAAATATAATTTAATCTTTAATGTGTGTCGGGGAATTCATGACAACACAGTAATGAATAATCGTATCAGTGTTGCAAAAAACACTAAGTAGATAAAAATGACAGGTAAAATTATCAAAAATCTTTACTTGAAAACTCAAAAAGGGCAAAAACCACATGATCAACTATGAATTGATGATTACACTTACAATCACTGTCCCACGAGCGAGAAATGGTTACATAGTTTTCTAAGTTACAACGATCGTTCATAAAAGTGACTATTGCCCCGCGGTATAGAGCGGTCGCGGCGGGGAGTAGTTGCTAGAGCTTCAAAACACCATCTTCAAAATTTTCATGATGTTCGAGGTGATGCGCTGCTCCATAGGATGTTTTGTGATTCTACAGAGTTTTTTCTTATTTCACATGGTGCTTCTTTGTTTCGCAACACAAGACTTGATTTCTCCTGGAGCTTCACTGTAACGAGCATAGGACGGCTGACAGTGACCGTCAGTGGTTGTTGACGTTTGTAATAGTGAGAGACATTCGCAAAATCTACGGTGCATAAGGGATTGTTAGACTTCAGCTTCTTCTCTAAGCTTCAGTCTTCTTTTGGCTTAAGGTCTTTGTCTCCTCTCAAAAAGGTGATAGGGATCTATTTATAGAATTTATGAGAGACATTTCTGCAAATAAAGAAGAAATTCATACCACTTCATTAGATGGCTCGAAGAGATTACCTAGAACGGACGATGTTCCGTGGATATTTGAGTGCCTTAGCAATACAAAAATTGAAGGATCTTGGGCTCATTGGATTTGTCTTGGCGAGACGCTCGATTCTACTGTAAGCTTGTCAAATTTTGGGTCAGCTGCCCAATTGTGAGTTCATCTACTTGCTCCTATATGTTGATTACATCTGTGAGTCATACTGAGGTTGATAAGATAAAGAAGTAACTCTCTGGACATATGACTAACTATTGATTTATGTGTAGATTACACTAGTAAAGACTATATAGGTGATATGGATATGTGTAGATCTATGACTAACTATATATTCACATTGAAAAGAAATCTAGTCAGTTGGAGATTGATTCTTTAGTCAATTGTTAATTTATCTACTACGAAGGTTAAGTACATGACAGTCACAAGGCAATGAAGGAATTGATATGATTGCAGAGCCTACTAAATGACTTAGGAGCTGATCAGGAGTCTCTAACCGTGATTCACTTGGGAGTAGGGGTATGTAGGCAACCCTTTTAGTGCAATCATTTTGGTGTTGAAACTCATTTGGTCATCTCCCACTTATCTGAAAGTGAGAGATGATGTGAAGATTATTATATGAAAGACTTTGTTTATATAAAAGGTAAATTATTGTGTGCCCTAATTCTCTCTTATTTATAGGAAATGTTAAGGTTAATTTTAGTGTGTGAAGTTGTAACTATAATTTTGTCGTATTTTCATTCTCCCTGCGTGTTGAATGGAATAACCCCTCATTGTGGACATATGCAAATTTGTGTTGAACCACATATAACGCATCATATTTGATTATTTATTTATTATGTGATTTTGTTTTCTACATTGTTTTACACAAGATGGTTAACATTGAGTATGGTCAAGTTAAATTTAATTCATGACATGCCCAACTTTGAGTTGGCTCATTTGAACCTGCAAGAGCCGCTTTTTTTTTTTATTATTATTATTTATGTACATTTTATTTTATTTTTTTTATTTATATTAAAAATAAATGATAAAAATTGATGAAAATATATTAAATAAATATATTTTAAAATAAAATTAAAATTAAACTTGGACGGCAAAAAGAATCCCAAACTAGTGTGCTGCTATTTTTCTTTTGTAGTAGGGATCGATTCTATATTGTTAAAGGAGCATTTATCATTTATATACATGCCACGCAATTCCTATGTATTTACATATATAACATCTAAATTTTACCTTCTTATATTTATACCATCCAAATCATTCATATCACATAACAAATATCATTATTTTAACTTTTAAAAAGCAAAATACACATTTTCTGGCATAGGTGAGGTGGCATTTATGTAAAAATTGAACTTTTGGTGTTAGATATGTAAATATATAGAAATTGAATGGTATGAATGTAAATCTTTCATTGTTAAATTAGTAAAATTTACGTCAAAAACATAAATATTATGACATTCTTTTAAGCATTCAGTAGAGGTAATGTGAACTCTGAAGAGAAAATTTTACAAAAAGTGAAGCTATTTGGAAGAATTGAAAGGTGTAGCTTTCGTGAGCCAAGAAATAAAAGGCCATTCAGGACCATAGTGGAATGAGACAATAATAAAGTGCCCATAATTACATTTCTAATTTTATTTTATTTATATTAACTGCAATTTCTTAGACTAAACTCTTCTAATAAATTATGAAAAGCATGCAACATAGCTAATTTCATGTATAGTTCATATAGGCTCACATTTAACACAAAAAGATTGACAAGAAATATACATTTAAAAAATAGGTGTCGCTCGTCGTGACTCTTTGGTAGTGCAGCCTAGCGTAAGCACCCTGGGTCGCGGGTTCAATCCCACCTGAGTGCATCTGTCTTGCAGTGTGGATCGAGTGGTTAGACACATGAGGGTAGTTGGGGGCTCG
Source organism: Phalaenopsis equestris (assembly GCF_001263595.1). NCBI lineage: Eukaryota > Viridiplantae > Streptophyta > Magnoliopsida > Asparagales > Orchidaceae > Phalaenopsis > Phalaenopsis equestris. The sequence goes on along the minus strand of NW_018164869.1, from coordinate 5,703,362 downwards.
TATCATAGCCTTTGTCATTCTTATATATATATA
>NW_018164869.1:5682001-5694011 GCF_001263595.1 Phalaenopsis equestris | reverse complement strand
AGAGAGAGAGAGAGAGAGAGAGAGAGAGAGAGAGAGAGAGAGAGAGAGAGAGAGAGAGAGAGAGAGAGAGAGACACATTTAAAAAATAATTAATTTTTTTTTTATCTTAACGGTATGTATTAGAATTCAAATGATGAAAATGTCTTAGCGACACATAAAGATAATAAAAAAGTAGCAGAATAAAACACCAAGTTTTTTTAAGTGAAAAACCCTAAAGTGAAAAAATTACAGTGCCTAGCCCAATCAAAATAATCTATTATGTGATTGTAAGTACGTAGGTCCACTCTTCTACTGAATTTGGAAATATGATATTATACAGCTGATAATCATAGATATATAATAGTATTTCAGCAATAATAATCTTACTTGGGCTACAACATATTTAGTTTTCGGTTATAATAGTAATAGTTTGTTACAAAGTCTATAGTTTGAAACTGTAATAGTAGTGATTGGCCACAAAGGTCATAGTTAGCGAGTGCAATAGTGTTTGGCCACAGAGCCCATAGTTAGAAACTATAGTAGTATTTTATTATAAAAGCCATAGTTGGGGGTTACAAAAGCGCCAGTTGGCCCCAAAGACCGTAGTTGAAAACTGTAGAAGAAGTTGGAAACATAGGTTGTAGTTGGGGTTACAATAGTGTCAGTTTATTATAAAGGTTGTATTTGGTGGATGGACCCATTCTCTTAAAATAGTGGATTTATTGATATACATGGTAAAGCAAGATACATGTGTTAGGAACATCCGCTGTATTTTGGCTATGACGATCGTAAGCAGTGGTCGTCGATGGTAGGTGGTCGCCAACGATAAGTGGTGACGATCGACGGTGGTCAGCTGTTATTAAGACTGGAGCTACTGTTAAGACTGGAATCTATAACTAGGTCTTCAATATGATGTTATACATTATGAACGTATTTGGAATACGATACTGACAAGCAAGGGTCACCGATGCAGGCGAGCAAGAGCGGTGAGCGGTGGTCGACGATGGCTGATGGGTGGTGATCAACAGTGATTTGACGGTACGGAAGCCGGAAGTTATCATAGGGACTTTAATATGATATTTTTTTGTTAAAGTTGTATTTGAGATACGTCATTAACAAATTGGGATTGTTAATGACAGCGATCAATGGTGGCCAACAGTGGTCAAAGGTGGTAAGTGTGAGGTGATCAACTACTACGGAGACCATAAGTTATCATCAAATCTTTAATACATCATTATATGTTACATCAATATTTGAGATATGATATTAGCTAGCAAGGATTCTTGATGACATGGGGAGAGGAGCGGGGGATAATAGTGATGGTCGACAGCGGCAGAAGAGCAATGATTGAAACACTATTTTAAATTATTGCGGTGTTGTGCTCGATCATTTAAATTATTGTCTATATGAGATCAGTTCGGTCTAGTATTTTTAAAAATTAAAATATTACTTTTTTTTCAAAATTAAAACACGATTTTTCTAAAATCCAAATTTATATGTATATTAAATTAAATTTAAAGATACACACACACGCACCTTATCCCCGCCGACAGCATAAAAAGGTGATAATGAGTAGATGCTTTGATTATTTTATTTAGAGTTAATATAAATATTAGTCCTTTATGTTAATTACAAAACTAAAATTAGCTTGAAGCTTTTGTTAGCCTGTTAGCCTATTGTGCCAACCATATATCTTTCACACATGATCCATTATTTTAGTCTCAAAGTATGATAATGTAAATTTAGTCCCCAAATTTTTTAACATGGGCTGAAACAATCCTCAACTATTATTATGTGGTAGAAATATTGCTATCGTTGAGTAATAATTTAAGGTTTTAGTATTTCATAAAGATTCAACTCACACAAATAAAATAAAAATCGTGGGAGTAACACCAAAATTTATTACGTGGAAAAAGCCTGAAAAAGAAAAATGATCATGTAATATAACTCACTTAAATTAATCCAATATGTAATAAGAAGTATAGAGGCCCACTCTTCACTTTATGGAAAATAAGATTGCAAGATAATGTTAAAATCGCAACTACTTTGAAATAACTCAACAAATATAAATGCTTGGAGTTTTTCAGAATGATGACCTATGATGGTTAATGGTGACATTTTTGTAGTAAATCTGGTGGTCGGCCGGGATTTGAGGTGATCGTTGATAGCTGGTGAGACTTTAAGAGTTTAGTTTTGGTGGTCAACTCAGTCTTCTATTTTCCTCTCCTCTTCATGTGAAGAAGTGGGGGTCTGTTTATAGTTTTTCTGATGGGCAATTTCATAAATTTGATCAATCTACCAACATTTTATCAGATTGTTCATATTGATTTGTTTGATCTCATGAATTTTTTTAGCATTTATGTACCTTAATTAAATCAAAATTGAAAGATATTGGGCATGTTGGATTCCCTTGGCGAAGCACAAAATTTGAATGTAATAATGACAAATTTTGAGATCATTTAACCTTTCAATAATGTACCAAAACGTTTGATTATGCTGCAAGTATTTAACTTAGACTTATTTGGGCTCGGATGGATCACTTTCAACACCATTAACTTCATCTTATTGAGACCCCAGTTCAACTATAAATTCATTGAAAACGAGACTCGAATGATCTTGAATTAAAATTTTGAACATTTCTAGCTCAAAATACATCGAGATTCACGACTCATGATAACCATTTGTTCATGACACATCACTTTTTAGAAGGAATGATTATATTAGCCCCCTTTTGACATTCTACTTATTTTTTATTTCTATATATTTAAGGTTTTTTTAAGGTAGTGTCGCTCGACATGACTCTTTAGTTGACATCTGCGTAGTCAGTTCTAAGTAGGGGTGTAAACGAATCGAACACGAACGAACAAAGCTTGTGTTCGTGTTCGGTTTGTTTAAAAGTTAGTTTGTTTGAAATAAGCTCGTGTTCGTTTCTTAACGAACGAGCCGAACACGAACCGAACACAAGCTGTTCGCGAACGACGAGCTAGTTTGTCATCTCTAATATTAATATATAAAAATAATATTATATATTAATTATATAACTTATATTATATAAATATACAATATCTATATTAGTATATTACTACTATAGTATATTAATATATTATTATTATTATTTTATTATATATTATAATTTATAAAATTTAATGTTTTAAAATATAATAAATTTTTTATATATAATTATTTTATATTATTTTATATTTCAAACAATAATGATTCGAACACGAACGAACGCATCACTGTTCGTGTTTGGTTCGTTTAACTAACCGAACGAAAAAAATTTGTTCGCGTTTGTCTTGTTTACTTATCGAACGAATCGAACACGAATTCATTGACGAACCGAACACGAACTGTTCGCGAACAACGAGCTTTTTTGACAGCCCTAGTTCTAAGTCCCCTGAGGTCACAAATTCGAGCCCACAAATGTGCGTGATCGAGCAGTTTCACACATGAGGTTGGTTGGGGCCTCGTATCACAGCCTCTGGCCAATCTTTTGAAAAATAAAAAATAAAAAAATCTTTTAATGTGATATTGGTAAATAGTTCTGCTTAAACTATGATGTCGAATGGAAATGTGTGTTTTTCTTCATTATTGAATGTGTAATGGTTGGAATGGGAGGCACATAACATCCAGAGCCAGACATACGCCATAGTTATCTCTAACGGAACTTAAATAGCAAGTAAAGATTATAATATGGCCACCTCCAACAATGTCATAACTGCTTTCATCACATACAATGTGTCATACCTATTGCCTTTATTAACTTGACAGGAAAGAAACTTAAATTAAGGTACCACAAATTACGAGGAGATTTCTTTCCTTTGCCTATTTTCTATAAAAAGTGGCTATTTTTTATGTGGACGAGTCCCTTAATGTTTGCAATCCTGATATTGTTGCATTAAGAAAAACACATAATTTACTCCGCCGGCCTTTCTTTAATCAAATGTTGAGAAATTGAGATCATAAATTTGGCTAGCTGAAGAATTACACAAAAAAACTAACCAAAAGAATGACGACCGACCGAAGGTCCACCTAGGCCAACAAAGAACAAACAAGCTCTCTACAACTGAACAAAGGTCTAATAACCCCAGCAATATCACAAGTATCACGTAAGACTCTCTCAACAACTCCCCTAAAGATCTCCAAAAATAAACAAGGAACAGGCAAGTCGATGGACCACCCTAAGGTCGACGGACTGCCGCTCTCAAATTCGACTTGCTTCTCGGAATGAAGGTCGACCAATACCCAAACAAGATAGCCGATGGACTTGAGGAACTGCAGACCAAATGGTTCATATACACAAAAAGATGTCAAAATCAGTTACAAATACGAAAAAGCATGACAAATGACAACCTCTATTAAAGCAGAGACATAAATGTATTTTTTTTCAATTTATGGCCTCTTAGCTTCTATAAATAGGGGACCATTACTAGTAAAAATAAGCTTTTGGCTCTTTTCTATAGAATCATACTCCATAAGAAGAACTCCCTCTCATTCCCTCTTGTAACCTCTATTCTCTATATGTAAAAAATAGGTCACAGAACCTGAAAATACCCCAGTTTGCTCCTATGGGGCCAGTTTTTGTGTGCCCTCTTATATCTCTTTCTCTCATCTCTGATTTCTACCGCTCTGATTTTTGGGCATATCTCATGGAGTAAATTTGGATTTAACATCCTGAAATCCTCTCTCTTTCTCTCATCTCTGGTTCCTACCGCTCTAATCATTGGGCATGCCTCACAGGACAAATTTGGTTCAACAATTATTATATATTTATATTTCTAACACAAAGCATGGTATTTATAATTATAACATCTTAGTGTTATAAAATTGTGCTTGAAATGTGTATTTCACTTTTAAAAAAAAATAGTTAATGTAATAATTTTGATGTGACGTTAATGGTTCGAATGGCATGAATGTAAAAATAAAGATTTAGGTGTCTGACATATAATATTTATGTTATTGGCCCTTAATTATTTCTCCCTCTAACAATCTAACTACTGGATCTCTTGCATGCAACAAGCTCAATGGTAATATGAATGAGAATTACTAGGCTGTTTGAGTTGACTACAAGTTTTTTGTGAAGACAATTATAAAAATGTGATGAAGAAATTATTTTAAAAAAAAATTCCTTTAAAAAAAATTGCTTTTCAAATAATCATACTTTAGTACATATAGTTACAACAACTACCTTTCCACCATATAAAAATTTAGAAAACAATAAAAAAATTTTAGAGCATTTCATATATTCCTTTTTTTTTCTTTCCGAACAAGGTCATTGTCATTACTCATTAGATAAACTTCATAAATTCTTCGAATTTAGCCTTGTTTCCATGCACTTTGTCCTTTGGTGACTTGAAAGGACTAAAAACATAGTGAAGGGCCATTTGATAAAAGCTACATTAAAAAGTGATTTATTGACTTTTAAAGAGCTTATCTGTAAAAAGAAAAACTTGTCCTAATTCAATAAAACAAGTCTCAAGATTGGAAATATTGCTTGTCTCTCTGGCCTCATCTAGGATTTTTTTTTAAATCTATAATATAAATATAAATAACATCTATATTAACTCGTTTTATTGGAAAAAAAAATCATTAGCTATAAACACGCACACATAATTGTTGTATAAAAGAATACAAAACAACAAGCCTTTATCGTCCCAATACATGAGATCAACTACGTGAATCATTTTTCTCCATCGTCCTATTGAGTGTCATACTTTCATTTAACTCTAATACATTAAGATCATTTTTTTATACATCATGCCTGAGTCATTTTAGGCCTACCTCTATCTTTCTTAACATAAATTTAATCTAAAATATCTTTCCTAACCGAATCATTAGATGGAAGGCATCTAATGCGACCAAATCATCTAAAGATAATCTCTTTGATCTTCAATTTAAATGATTCACGTCAAGATATTTTTCAAAAAAAACTTCACATTGATTATCAACTACCTAACACAGCCCTCCACTCGCATCTAAGACTTGGGACCCGACAATAACAAACAATCTAATATATAAATATTAGGAGCTTATGAAACATGCATGTATCAAGGCAATTTATCCTTTGGAACAAGAAAAATAAAGACTATGGGCCTAAACCTACAGACAGAATCAAGACTAAAGGATGAAAACAGGCTTTACCGAATACCAACAAAAAAAAATTACAATTAAATATGTCCTCAAATCCAGAAAGATTCTCATCTTTAAGAGAACAAAATGCAAGAATGATTGTATAATATGCACAATAGAAGATAACGAAAGCTTAGAATTAGCTTTTCTCATCAACCGAAGTGATGGAATCTTGAATAGCCTGAGCAAAAGTGGCAACTTTATAGGTGAAGAATCCAACAAGCATGGGTATCAATTCCAAGTGTACGAACCCATGATCTGGAACTAGTATTCTGTATCAAAATAGAAGCACGTGCAAAATAATTATATCCATAAAGACCAGTATTAATCTATATAATTACCTACCTACCTATTCTTGAATGCAAAATATGCAAAGGATATGTGAGCAACAGCAGGTACGAATACAGAAATTCAGTGGAGGGACAGATACAGAGAATTTTCATTTTGAATAGATTTGGAATGGAAGGAACAATGAAGGGTGTTCTTGTAAATACAAAATGTAAATACATGTAAAAAAACTGCTTGGAGACAGATTACAACAATGTTTTGATGTGTGCACGCCTTTAGGGGTCATTTTAATCTCAAAATTTATATAAGTGACAATTTAGTCCCGGGACTTTTATAATATGAGATAAAATAGTCCCAATGAGGACTAATTTCGCCCATAAGAAAATAGTGTGGGGCCAAATTTAATATTTTTATAAATTCCGAGACTAAAATGATTGCATGTAAGGGGGACTATTCTGACAGTTTACTAGATAAAATATGGTAAAATAACTACAAGTTCCAGAAAGCAACTTGATAACATTGAAAATAGAAGGATAGTTATGAGTGGAAGTTTAAAGACAGAAATACGCTTACTCATTCCACCGATTATATATCATAACAATAGCCACTGGAACCAGTAATCTCGGTTGTCCAACAGCTGCCCTGTAGAAAAAATGTAGTGGTGTCACTTACAGAAAAGTTGGAGAACATATCCCTTTTTGCGCTTACTTTTCATTGTAACCAAGCAGTAAACGAATTTTCCTGAGCAAATCTAACATACATAATTTAACAAGAACAGAAATATAACCTTCTAGAATCAATTTAGCATGGTTTCTGTTTTACATTCTGTTAAATATAAGTTTACTCTAGTGCAAATTATTTTCCAAATTAATTCAGAGACAGCTCAAAGTAGCCAGCATAATGATGAAAAGACAGGTCAGTTAACTTTTAAAATACAAAGGAAATATCATTAGAGAAACTGACTGACACGGGACCATTCACACCCGCGAGCAATTCACGCCCGCAGGCGCGGCATATTCAACCAGTCCAGCGTCCCTGTTGGACCGGGACAATTCAAATCCACTTAAATCTCCCGATCCCACTCCTCTTCCGCGATCATTTCTTTCTCATGCCCTAATCTTCTGCCTCTTCCTACCCGTTGCAGCGCCCCTTCCTCCCCCTAGCTGTTGCAATCCCTCTTTTCATTTCCTACCATTTCCTCATCTTCCTTTCTCAGATCTTGCCATTGCTAGCTACTAGTTTACTCTCTATTTATGTGTTTTTGCTTAGGAATTAATCAGTGGTTGGTTTTCTGATTTTAGGTATTCTTCCTCATGTTCCCTCGCTAGAGGTTATATCCTTCAGTGGAGTGGTGCTACGGCTGTATCCCACCAATGTGGTGTGGATCTCCACTCCACTACTTCCACTTGACATCTCCCCTTGTCACTACCGCCCTCTCAGTTCCTCCAGCGAGTTGTTCGACCTCCCGCTAGGCTTCCACCAGCAGTCCCGCAAGCCACGACTCCTTTACCCTAATGTTGCACCACTCCCTAGATCTCCTCCTTTCTCTGTCGCACCTCCCAGATGTCCCCCAGCAGAAGGCCATGCCTCTAAGCCCCCCAAAATAGTCTGTCTTGCCTCCCAGCCCTTCCCCAGTAGGCTGCCGCACCATTCGGATCGTCCAGCACCCCTCCTACCTCCGCTAACCATCTGTAACTGGCTCTCCGCAACTCCTCGGCATTGAAGATTCATCTGACTCCCCTCTAGTCGTCGCCGACTCCTCCACCACACTCAACCCGGAAAGAAGACAAAGAGAGATTTGTCTCTTACAACAACGATTAACTGAGCTGAATGACAGGACCTGAAAATACCTATTCTCGGCTGTGACATCAAGAGTCGAATAGGAGACCGTGACGACGATCTAAATCCATTTCACTGCAATAACGTCAGTGATGACGAATATCGCCCAAGCCGCTTTAGCATTCACTATCGCAGGAGACCACACAAGGAACTCATTTTCGGCACCCATCAGAATATCAACATTAAAACAAACCTACCGGAATTCGACAGAAGCAGACCTCAACGACTTCATCGACTAGTTGCAAGTGATCAAACGTATCTTTGATTACAAGGAGGTACCCAAGGACAAACAGGTTATGCTTGTTGCTATCAAAGTAAAGAAAAGCGCGTCATTATGGTGGGACAACTTGCAACGGCAACGACAATGTGATGGGGACGACAAGTCACTAAGTGGGTCAAATAAAGAAGACAATGCATAAAAAAAAAAATTAAAAAAAACATGTCGCCCCCACTGTAGTCAGGATGTTCCTCCGGCTCCATAACCTACAGTCGTGCGACCTGTCGTTCGAGGAATTCACAACACAATTTGAACTGATCGAACAAAAGGAGCACACAATCGCCCGCTATTTCAGAGAGTTTAAAACCCGTAATTAGCAACATTGTACAACTTCAGCCATATTAGACACTAAACGATGTCCAGACTCTCACATTCAAAGTAGAACAACAAAAGGAAGCCAATTCTCAAAACTCCTTCCGACAGCTATCGGCATTCAAACCATCACCTCAAATCACATCTATCTCCAAGACCACGTCAGAAGCTGGTTGGTCACTACCAGGAGGCACGAAAACCACCCTGAGCATCACGAAACTCAAAAGGGTAAGTTCCTCTATGACAGTTCCTACATGAAAATGTATTAAATACCACGGGTACGACAAAATCTACGCCAATTGCCCCACCACATGCATTGTCTCTTTTACTAAAGGAGTCATCGATAAAATCGAGGAAGCTCAATCTAAGGATGGTTCGGAAAAAGCACTTCCCTTCCCCAGTGATGAAGGCGAACTATTGGTCATGCGGAGGGTCCTCCAATCAGAACCCGAAAGAGACCCTTCATGGCTACGACACAGCATCATTCGTACTACATGCACGGGAAAAGGCAAAATCTGCAATTTAATCATCAATGGCAGTAGTTGTGAAAACGTCGTATCCACCCTAATGTTCAAGAAGTTAGATTTAGCCACACAAAAACATCTACGATCCTACTCTCTCACCTAGATCAAAAAGAGAACGAGATTTGTGTCGATCAACAATGCTTAGTCGAATTCTCCGTCGGCAATCAACTACAAGAGCAAGTTTGAGGTGATGTAGTCACAATGGAAGCATGACAAATTCTCCTAGGAAGACCATGGCAATTTGACCAAAAAAACACAGCACGGCAGCTTCAAAAACATCTAAACATTCAAGAATGATGAAAAACATATCATTTTATCACCTGTAAAAGATGAGAGGGCCACGATCGAAACCGAAGACGCATTAATCTTGTGGGCCACCTTCCTGCAATCAGTTCGGAACACACTGATAGCTCTAGCTTTGATCCTCCTAGAAGGTACTAACAAGGATAATAAGATACTCAGACAACTTAAACCACTCCTACACACATTCCAATGCGATCTCCCAGACGCATTACCTCCACTACGAGACATCCAACATGCCATCAATCTCACACCAGGGTCGGTTCTACCAAACAGACCCGCCTACCGATTACGACCCACAGTACAAGGAACTCCAACTTTATGTGGAAGATCTTGTTAAGAGAGTATTAGTACACGAAAAAACCAGCTCATGTATTGTCCCCGCTCTCATCGTACCCAAGAAAGATGACTCCTAATGGATGTGCATTGACAGTCGTGTCATCAACAAAGTTAAAATCAAATATCACTTTCCAATAACACAACTCGACGATCTCTTAGATTAAATATACGGCGCCACCGATTTCTCAAAAATTGACCTACGGAGTGCTTATCATAAGATCATAATGCGATCAGTAAACGAGTGGAAGGCTGCCTTCAAGACACGAGATAGCCTTTATGAATAGACAGTAATTTCTTTCGGCCTGTCCAACTCACCCAACACCTTCATGCAGCTAATGAATCAACTCTTTAGAGTGCATATTGGAAAATTCATGGTGTTTCGATGATATTTTGGTTTATAATAAATCCCAAAAAAGACCACTTGCAACACCTACGAGCGGTATTCGAGGTCTTAGAATCCGAACAACTGTACGCTCGCCCCAAGAAGTGTCACTACCTCAAACTAAATCTGATTTTTGGGGCTACATTGTGTCTAGCACGGGAATACAAATGGACCCAACAAATAACCGTAAGCTGTGGACCGCACTGCAATCCTTTACCGAGCTTCGAAAATTTTTAGGGCTAACCTTCTTCCATTGAAAATTTGTTTGCAACTTTAGCACTATCATCGAACCCGTCACAAAGTTGTTGAAACGGAAAGAATTCACATTGACGGTCACAACCCATACCAACTTCGACATATTGAAGGAAAATATCACTCAAGCCACAGTTCTTGTCTTACTTGATTTCAACCAACCATTCGAGATTGAGTGTGACGCTTCCGACGTAAGCATTGGCGCTATGCTAAGTAAAGGTGGTCACCTCATGGCCTATTTTAGTTAAAAACTAAATGAGACTGGATGAAGATATTCCACCTATGACGAAGAATTTTATATCATTGTTAGGCTCTAAAACACTAGAGTCATTACCTACTCACACCGAGTTTACCCACTTCACGGATCATGAAGCTCTAAAATTTTTAAAAAGTGAGAATAAACTCAAAGGGGGTCACGCTACCTATGTAGAATTTTTAGCGTCCTTCCAGCTCCTACTCAAACACAAAGCCGGAAATCAAAATAGTGTCACGAACGCTCTAAGTCGTCGTAACCTCCTAATCACATCCTTGCAGAAGCACGTGATAGACTTTGAAGTTATCAAAGGCTTATACAAGATAGATGTAGACTTCCAGGAAATCTGAGAACAGTGTAGGAAGAAAACTCATGGGCAGCTCTACAAAGAAAACGACAAATTGTTCCGCCACAACAAGTTTGCATTCCTCAATGTTCTCTATGCGAAGCTATCATCCAGGAGAACCACAGTAGTGGATTGGCCGTCCCTTTTGGCAAAGATAAAACTCTCACTCGTGAAAGAACATTTTGTTGGCCCCGACTAACACAAGATGTAGAGTGACACGTCTGACAATGTAAAGTTTGTCATATCGCCAAAACACGTGGCCAAAATACAGGATTGTACACACATTTACTGGTCCTTGAAGCACCTCGAGTTGATGTCAGCATGGGCTGTCATAGGACTTCTACGCACACAAAGAAATAAGGATTTTGTCATGGTAGTAGTTGACCGTTTCTCGAAGATGGTGCATTTCGTCGCCTGCTACTGGACCATTACTTTTGTACTTTCGCGAAATCTTTCAGCTTCACAACATTCCCATGACCATTACTTTTGATCAGGACGTTAAATTTTTGAGCCACTTCTGGCGGACACTCTTGAGCAAATTAGGCACTAAACTCTAATTTAGTTCTGCAACAAATCCTCAGACAGATGGCCAGACTGAAGTAATTAATAAGAATCTTGGTAATCTTCTTCAATGATTCATAGGGAAAAATTTTAATAAGTAATATCTCAATCTCGCTCAAGTCGAATTTGCCTACAATAGATCAATAATCCAAACCACTGGACGCACGTCATTCAAAATTGTGTACGGCCGCAACCCGATCACACCCCTTACGTTAGTCTCACCTCACAC
>NW_018164869.1:5644038-5681951 GCF_001263595.1 Phalaenopsis equestris | reverse complement strand
AAGTTGTCCCCCCCCCTCCCCCCCCCCCCCCCCCCCGCAGAGATCAACAATGATGCTTCTAAGCAAAATCATAAATATCAAACACAAGCAAACTAGTCCAGAAAAAAGCAACATTTCAGGAAGGCAACCTCGTGTGGCTATGAGTGAAAAAAGAATAATTTCCTCTAGGAGCATACAGCAAACTCAAGCCCATAGCTGATGGACTGTTCCACATTTTAAAGAAATTAAACGATAATGCATACAAAATTGACCTGTCAAGAGATTCCAAAATTACAACATTCAATGTTGTGAATCATTTTCCATACTACGAGGGACTGGAAGCTTTGGCAAACAATATTGAAGCTCCCGCAACCCTGGGAGATTGATGCAAAATCATTCAAGCACATGGGCAATTCGCACCCGTTGATCGAGCGTGGCATTTTGAACCGTCCAGCGTCTCTATTGAACCGGAACTGGTTCAAATCCACTTAAGTGTCGTGATCCCACTCCTCTTCTGCGATCATTTCCTTCTCGTGCCCTAATCTTCCGCCTCCTAGTCGTTGCTGGCCCCCTCTTCAATTCCTACTATTTCCTCCCCTTCCTTTCTTAGATCTTACCATTACTAGCTACTAGTCTTCTCTCTATTTATATTTGTTTTTGCATAGGTCCTAACAAGTACTTGATTTTCTGATTTCAGATATTCTTCCTAGTGTTCCCTCATTTGAAGTTGTATCCTTCAGAAGAGTGGTGCTACGGCTATATCCCGCCAAGGTGATGTGTATCATCGCTCTGCTGCAACCACTCGGCATCTCCCCTCGTCACTACAACCTTCTATGTTCCTCCGGCGGACAGTTCAACCTCCTGTAAGGCTTCCTTCAGCAATCCTGAAAAACCATGACTCCTTTCCTGCTGCACCACTCCCTACGCCCTCTCCTTCCTCCGCCGCACCTCACAACCGTTCCCAAGCCGGCGATTGTGCCTCCCAGTCATCCCACAACAGGTTGCCACACCTCCCAGCCCTCCCAAAGGAGTTTGTCGTGCCTTCAAGCCCTTCCCCAGTAGGCAGCTACACCATTCGGATTCTCCAGCACCCTTCCTACCTCCGCTGACCATCCGCAATCGGCTCTCTGTCACTCCCCGACATTGAAGATTCATCCAACTCCTCTCTAGTTGTTGTAGACCCCTCTGCCACCCAGTCTAATGGGCCTCCATACTGCCTCATTGACACCGTCCAAGATTGTTTTTTGTTTTATGCTTAATCTATTTCCCACATTTCTCTTTTTTTTCTTTACAATTTTAGTGTTGTGTCGTATTATTGTTTGTGTTCATTTTACTACTTATGCAATCTTGATATTCATGTGTCATTGTTGGTGAGGAGTCGTCCTTGTAGTCATTTTTATAATTCAATAATAAAATTTGTCGCGTTTGAGTTGTCGTTTGGGTTAACTCTGGTATCACTGACATTCCTGAATTCAATAAAAAGCAACCGTTCATACAAATCAATCTTACTATTAAAAAATTGATGTGATGAATAATGAAATAAAGAAACATCACAAATTTTAGGTGAAAAACTCAACAACAACAACAATAACAAGTCTTTATCCCACTAAATCGGGTAATCTTTTTTCTCCATTGCGTCCTATGCGTCCTATTGAGTGTTGCGTCCTATTGAGTGTTATATTTTCATTTAATTCAAATAAATCAAGATCATTTTTTCAAGATCATTTTTTATACAACATGCTCAGGTTTTTTTAGATCAACCTCCATTTTTCTTAACATAGGTCAAATATAAAAAATCTAGTCTCCTAACTGGATCATCAGATGATCAACGTTAAATGTGATCAAACCATCTAAAACGACTCTCTTTAATCTTGTCTCCCACTGGAGCTACACCAACCATTTCACGAATATATTCTTTTTGCACTTTGTCTCTAAGTGTAAAGCCACTCATCCACTCAAACGTTCTCATCTCAACTTAACATAGTTTTATGTTCTCTTTTATATGTCAACATTCTACGCCATAAAGCATTGCAGGTCTCACCATCTCATAAAATTTTCCTTTAATTCTAGGCGATACTTTTCTATACCACAATAGGCCCGATGCATTCCTCCACTTCAACCATTCAACTAAATTCTACAAAAAATATCCCCATCTACATCACCGTCATTATGAACAATTAGCCAGAGATATCTAAGGCGTTCACTCCTTTTAATGATTTGATCACCCATTGTAGCAACTTTGTCACTAGATCTATTACCACTAAAATTTTATTTCATGTAGTCAGTTTTAGATCCCCGTGAAGTGAGATTAAGGTTTTATTGTTGTTGTTGTTATTATTGTAGTCAATTTTAGATCTATTCAAACGAAGACCTTTAGAATCTAAAGTAGACCTCCATAGTTCAAGTATTTACTGAAATCTTTCTCTAATTTTATCCACAAGAATGATATCATTAGGAAAAAACATAAACTAAGGTATATCCTCCAGTAAATGTCCAGTAGGAGCATCCATAACTAAAACAAAAAAAGAAATGTGTTTAAAGTCAATCTCTGACGTAATCCAACTGAAAATAGGAAAATATTTGGTCCACCATCCTTCTGTTCAAACACAAGTAGCAATTATAGTATACATATCTTTAATGACTTGAATATAACTAAAATTTAAAAAACTCATGTCATGATTTTTTCGATAGAAATTTTATGTTGGTTGTTGACTACCTAACACAATCCTCTACTTTTTGAAATCAAGGCTTGGGATCCGGCAACCCAAAATTTTACGTGAAAATTTTGAGATTAAAAAAAACTCAGGCAGAAGAAAAGAATTAACTATGTCAAATAAGAAATTATAAGTTGAAAGCTTTGGATAATATAAAACTAAACTAATGGGAAAATAAATTGCCTTGTACAAATAAAATGAGGTATTTATAAACTTATACAAGATCACATTAAAGGAAAATACTTAAAAAGGAGCCAATAAAGCAAGAGCACAGAATTGAAATTTAAATACTATTATAAGATTAATCAAATGGTAGAGGCTTTCAATCTATGTGCTCAGAGTTTCTTTTTAAATCTTCAATTCATGTGCTCAAAATTTGCTTATGAAATGAGTGGGACCCGCAGAATTCTGATCACAAATTTAGCATTAACAATATGCCAAGAAATACGGCTCTCCATGGAAAGATGCGATATTTTGAGACTCGCTCAAAATAAATTCACAAATGTTACGCAAGCCAAACTCATTCACTGCATAGTCTAAGTTTAATCCTTCAAAGTTCTCCGCGCATCACATAAACCAATATAAGCTTTTCTTTAGAGCTACATGGATGCACGAGGAACACTGGATTAAGTTACAAATTAACAAACCACTCTCCAAATGAATAATACTTGCAGTCGCATGTTGATTCAAAATTAGAAGCACTTGAGATCATAACCCTGAAAGTATGAGGTCTTATTCTAAAAAAAAAGATGCCTCGATGATAAGGAAGGCTAAGGAGAAAATAAACATAAATCACATGCAAAACGTTTGGGAAAAAATGCATCAAAATGCCAACCAACAACAGTAAAAAAAAGAAGAAAGAGCAAAGTCAGCAGTTTGAGGTACAGCTCCATTTATACATGTAATCTGAAATTATTGGATTTCACACTATCTAGTTTCACTCTGCACCATTCCAGATAATGCAACTAATGACCTTATCTACATAAGTACTCAAAAACTGAAAGTATGGCTTACTTGAGAAGACCTTTAGACCCAACTGCCATGGAGTCTATAGTACTGCCAAGCATTCTGATGTAAATAAGGGAACCAAGCAACCCTGCACCAAAGCTGAAAACAGAGTGTGTCAATAAATACAGTTAGCAACTGCAGAGACAGTGAGTATACGTCCAAAAAAAATTGAAATGGAAATTCTCAAAAACAAAGCTGGATTTGCGGTATATATTATAAATCATCACAACAAGCATTCTTTGCATTTGTCTCCGACCATTAAAGAAATTAAAGGAGAAAGTCAAATCCCATTACTAAAGTGCAAATTATTTATCAGTAAACTTTAGCTCCCATACAAAGTATAAGAAGAGACATTTCAGCAAAAGAGAGGGATTCATTCCCAGAGTTATTAATTACAAAAGGAATCTAAAATACATAAACTGCACAAAAGATAAGTAGAAATTAAAATGGAAACCTTCAAGTAAACAAAGCTGTATTTGACCTATATACTGGTAGTCATATGTCTCCAAGCAATAAAAAATTAAATAAAATAGTTGAATCCTATAGCAATCCTGCAAATTATTTCTCAAAAAGGAAACTTCAGCCCCCCTGCAAAGAGTTCAGTATTAGAAAAATATGTTTTAGAAAAAGAGAGATCCATTCCAAGCATTATTATTAGACAAATTCACAGACTCCCCAAGCTTTTCATATTGCATCCATATTTGAACATATCATCATATACATATTAAAACCAACCACCATATTCATATTCAAAAATATCACCATAAAATTATATAATTATATAATTATATAATTTTATATATATATATATATATAAAAACATGAAATAGCAAACAATACATGATACACGAATAAGAGATGCATTTATCACAACAAAAGCTCCACTTTCTGGTAATATTGAAGGCTCCAGAATAACATATAAGGTCTTCTATGCTGAAAACATTATTAATATTAAAGTTTTATGGTAGTATTTTTTTTTTTTTTTGGTTGTAGATAAATTGAACAAACACAGATCTCATTTTCTTTAGGATTTTATATAAGACAAAATATCAGGAACGAAAAAAGATGTGGAGAGGCAACAAAAACAACAAGCCTTCACCCCACTAAGTGGGGTCAGCTACATGAATCCTTTTTCTCCATTGTGTCCTATTGAGTGTTATACTTACATTTAATTCTAATAAATTAAGATCATTTTTTATACAATATGCAAGTCTTTTTATGTCTACCCTTGTCTTTCTTAAGTCGAATCCAAAACATCTACTCTCCTAACAGGATCATCAGATGGTCAATGTTTAATGTGACCAAACTATCTAAGATGACTCTATCTAATTTTTTCTACCACTAGAGCTACACCAAACCTATCACGGATATATTCATTTTGCATTTTGTCTCTTACGTTTCAAGTCACTCATCCACCTAAGCGTTCTCACACAGCATTACTTAACTTTGTTTTATACTTCTTTTTTAAGGCCAACATTCTGCCCCACAGAGCATTGCAAGTCTCACCAGCATCTTATAAAATTTTTCTTTGTCTGAGCGGTACTTTTATCACATGATAGGCCCTATGCATTCCTCCGCTTTAACCAACAAACTTGAATTCTACTAATAACATCCCCATCAATATCACCATCACTCTGAACAACATACCCGAGGTATCTAAAACGTTCACACATTTTAATGATTTGATCACCCATAATTATAACTCTGCCACTAAATCTACTCCTAAAATTACATTCCATGTATTCAGAATTTAAGTTTTTCCTGAACTATATCTTTAGTATTATCCACAGGAAGGATATCATCACCGAAAAACATACACCAAGGTACATCCTCCCGTAAATGTCCAGTAAGAGCAACCATAACTAAAGCGAAAAGATATGGGCTTAAAGACAATCCCTAATGTAACCCAACTGAAATAGGAAAATACTTGGTCAATTCTCTTGTTTGAACACAAGTAACAGCTCTAATATAGATATCTTTAATGACTTGAATACAAGTCATATCAACACCTTTCTTCTCCAAAACTCTCCAAAGGATTTCTCTTCGAACTTTATCATAAGCAATTTCTAAATCAATAAAAATCATATGTAGATCCTCCTTATTCCTGTACTTCTCCATCACACATCTCAATAAATGTATAGCATCCATAGTAAACCTGTCAGGCTAAATTCGAACTGATCATGAGAAATCTTTGTAGCACGTCTTAATCTTTGCTCAATAACCCTCTACAATAATTTTAAAGTACGACACATCAACTTAATTCCTTTATAATTTGAACACTCTTGTGCATCCCTTTATTCTAAAAAATAGGACCAAAATACTCTTCTTTCATTCCTCGGGCATCTTTCTAGTTTTTAAAAGAATATTAAAGAGTTTAGTAAGCCAAGAAACTGCCAAGTCTCCTAAATATTTCCACACTTCAATTGAAATAATCAAGTCCAACTGACTTTTCATGGTTTTTTATAAAGCCTCCTCAACTTTATTTTTACTAATGTGAGGTAAAAATAAAATTTTTTATCCTTATTAATGATATTAATATCGCTAATGTCATTCGTATTTTCAGAAACTTTATTTGAAAATTTTCAAAATAGCTAACTCACCTATTTTGAATATCTTCCTCTAAGAAAATCACTTTTTGATTTTCATTTTTAATACACTTAAGTTAAATCTTTACTATTATTTTTTTTCTGTTTGGCTAGTTTATACATATATTTTGCACCTTCTTTAGTATATTATCTATTATAAATATCACTGAAAAAAATTTTTTAACTCATAAATTGTTTTCTTAGACTTTCTACGGGTCGTCTTATATTTTTCTCAGTTCTCTAATTTTTTACATTTAAACCAATTTTTATAACACTTCTTATAATCTATCTTTTTCATGCACATTATTATTCCACCAACTATTTTTGTTTAATAGTGATTGTTACTTTATCTCGCACTGAATTTGTTTCTTCATGAACATCACAAATTTTTAAATTTTGAAGTTTACTAATTAAAATAATTTTATGTATCTTTTAAGTGTTCTCATCAAATTATATGACAATGATTCTCAATATTTTTTTTCTTACAACTATTCATCTTAAAATCCAGAACTAATAATTAATGTTGCGTACCTAAATTTTCATTTGGAACGATCTTATAATCTTTAAATTCACGACGATCTTTTATTCTCATAAAAAAATAATCAATTTGTGTTATACTAGAACCATTCTTACAAATAATACAATGCTCATCTCTTTTTTTGAATAAAGTATTAACAATAATAAAATCATATGCTAAAACAAAATCTAAAATGGTTATGCCTTCATTAATCACTCCAAATCGTAACCACCATGAATATTTCTAAAATCTTCTATCCCTCTGCAAAAATTTCCCCCAATAAAATTTCTTTCTTCAAGAGATATCATTTGTATTAATTTTTCTAAATCATTTCAAAATTTTTCTTTAGAACATATAAATCTAAACCTACTTGAGGAGCTAAGCACTTATAACATTAAAAATCTTAATACTAACAACAATCTTATTGACTATTATTCCAGCTCCAATTTTATTATTTTTTACTGCATTATCTTTCAAACTCTTATCTATAATTATACCTACATTTTTAGTGTGACTTCAACTTGAATACCAAAATTTAAAACCTAAGCTATCAATCTTTTTAATAGTTTCTTCAACTCATTTATTTTCTTGAATACATAAGATATTTATCTTCCTATGAATTATAATATCAACTAATTCCATTAATATACTTATAAAAATAACTATATTCAAAGATTTTATCCTAATATTAGATGTTGTGCAAAGACATTTAGAATAAATGCACATAAAACCATAATCTCGTGTTGAATTTTTGGGTAATTCTGCAAGCATAAGTTATTGCTTTGTATTTGTTGGCATGCTACGCAATATGAATCCTAATTGCATGTGCACGGTAAATTATGTAGTAGAAAGAGAGTACGACAAATGTAGTTGTGTCATGAGAACTATAAGTTTTTTTGGGCCCGCACTATTAAAATTTGAGGATGTGATTTACCAATTTTACAATTAATTAAATTATTCTAAGCTAATTCAATAACAATATTAAATCTGAACTACGCAAAAAAATAACCAACAATACGCTTTAATAATTTCCCCATCCCATGGTTCACAACTATAGTTTGTCTATCAATTTATGGATGGAAGGAAAGATTGAATTTGAAATTAGTCCAAATAATTTCCAACAATTTCTAAAAATGTCCCACAAGCCTGACATCTTTATCGTAAACAAAAAAAAATGACAAGCCAAGCAACGAAAGCGGGGGTGTTAACGAACCGAGCTTAAGTGAGCTAAAGCTCTGTTCGTGTTCGGCTTGTGTGTATTAGCACATGTTCGAAATTGGCTCATGTTCGAATTAGGCTCATAAAAGGTTTGTTCGTGTTCGAATTGATATTGATTGATTTGCCGAGTATTAAAAAAATTGATTTGAATTTGTTTCGAACTTACACCCTTCTTGTCCAATAGAAGAGACCTCACCTCTCAAGCACGAGCTACAGTGGTTTAATCTTATACATAAATATATAAATATATATATATAATTTCTTTATTTCAAACTAAAACAGGTCAAACACGATTAAATAAAGTATTGTTCACGTTCGGCTCATTTATAAGTTGAGCTTAAGAAATTTGTTTGTGTTCAACTTGCATATTTAACAAACGATTAAAACACGAGTCGTTCGGGAACAACAAGCTTTTTTTACATCCCCTAAACAAACAACCTCTTTAAGGAAAATTTCTACAGTTTATAAAGAAATATATCATGTAAGAGATAATCAAATCAAAGGGTTGCTATAATCTTAGGTAAAGAAAGGTTTTTGTAAAGCCAGAAAATGTGGGTGATATAATTTCAGTCACAAGCACAATATTAAAACAACTGAAACAAAGAGAAGGGAAGCCACCTGACTGAGGGCATCAATAGCTTTGTTGTCCACACCAACTCAATGGCATAATACAGAAAAGTAATCATGATGAAAAGCAACCTATTTAGCGTGATGCATGCAGGATGTAAGTATTTTCAAGCCTCATAATTAAAAAAGAGGACAAACTCACATGGCAATAGATGATGTCGCAAGCAATGGAAAGTCAAGAAAATAACAAAGAATTCTCTAACATAAGTAAAATATCTATGATTGTGATCTCATCATTGGTTGTGTTATTAGTGTTTTCTTATGATTATGTTGTTTGCACATAAACTTATTTGTAATTGATTATTCCGGTTGTGACAATTGTGATTCTAAAAATAGCAATCAATTAGCCCAAATGAATGTTTCTACTTTTATTTGCTCTAGTTTTTCAATGGCTTAATCAAATTCAACTTTTTCCAATGGATAATGATCAACTCTTCCTTCACCATACTAAGAAACAAGATGAAAAGAGGCTCTCCTCATTCATGGCTAAGAACACCATTCTCCCATGCCTCCCCACATCCTTCTTTGCCATGCAAATAAAGAAGGATAGAGAAAGGATGTCCTCTACCAACCCAACTGTCTCTATCATCTTCCTTGCTAAGCCAATGGAAAGAAAAATCATGATATATAATCCACCTCTTCTTCCTCCTCAACCTCAACCCTAACCCTGATTTCCCATCCTGCACCTCCCTCTCATGATCCCTTATCATCCTTATCACTATTATACACAAGTTTGAGCTAGGCGATCAATTTGGCGAGAGCTCAAGCTCAACTTGCAGGGTATAAGCTTGATTATGCTCAACGAGTTTACATCATTTGTCAGTAAGAATGAAGATAAATATGGTCAAATTTCCAAATTGAAATAGAACTATGAGTCAAGATTCACATATAAAAATGGTATAAAGCATGTATATGTCGCTTGCCAGACCTACCTAGCAGCAATTTCGGGACTATAGAGAACATATGCTGAGATTACACCAATGCCACCAATCCCTAGAGTAAGCACTTGAAGTTTGTTCTTCAACTGCAAAACAACATTAAAGGAAGAAATTTTTCTATGTTTCAATTTTCAACTTTTTGCATAAATTAACATAGGAGTATGTTTTCTTGACCAAATTATTTGTTCTTCAGCTACTAATTAAATATGTAACAAATTGCTGTATTTCATGTTTCAGAAGAAGCTCTGCAGCAATTCTATAAGCACATAGAAGAATGAAAATTACAGCGTTATGAAACACAAGTATACGCAAGATCAGGAGAAAATTAAGTACCTTAGCATACTCCTCTGTAGATTGAGCTCTCAAAACCCTGGGATCAACTCGACTCCTAGATGATTCCCGTATTATTACATCCTACCAAATTCAAATCAAACATATAGGAAGTACATTTATTAAGATAGAGAAATGCGTACGGATGTACCAAACTGTTGTTTTATGACCATTATGGTGCAGCCATTACACTAACATGACAGCGATGATGACAACAACAACATGAACAAGTCTTTATCCCGCTAAGTAGAGAGCCATTAAACTTAAGACAAAAAAGAATTAGGTGCAATGATGAGAACATTAAAAAAAAAATCGTATATAAATTATTAAAGAAAAGAATATGTTGCAAGTAGGCCCCTAAGGGCTAAGCAATACTAAAAGTTCACAATTAGGTCACTCTCAATTTTAAAAAAAGTTTTACATTTGGCACATTTGAGTTAACAGAATACTTATCTTAAAAAACATTTTTCGTGACTAAATTGTTTAGCTCGGAACCCTTTGGTCCTTTATGCTCTCACTTATCTCACTCCACAAACCCCGCCTGCCAAATAAATAATTGGAGGACAGGGATCCCTTCCTCGCTTTATTTAGTTGTTCAGGAAGGGATCTCCCTTCCCCATATTGGTAGTTAGCTCCCACGTCCTGAAAATAGGGAGATTCCCACCCTCCTCCAATGACACAATATGAGTTGTTTACTTTAAGTTATCAACCTAAAGTTTTTGTATCAACGTAAGCTATATTAATCCGATTTGTCATTCATGTTATCGTCCTTATTCATCACTTCGTTATTTGTAAGGTGTAAAATGGTCACTTGCTATCATAGACATGCTCGTCGTTTGGTGATTATTTATAGGCTTAGACAGTCAAAAAGAGTTATGATTGCTATTATAAATAATACAGCATAAGTTATAATAAGTAATGATTGCTTATGAAATAAATAAAGATCTTTCCTCTAGCATCCTCTATGGGATCATAAGGGCGCCCTACCATTAACCTTCCATACTCATGTGCATTTCCATGATCTAAAGCAACATATATAAGTTGTCCCAACTCAAAAGATTTACTTTCATTGCCTCATCCCCCCAACAACCCAAAGGTATCTTTCTCCTCACCTAATTTTGAAAAAAGGTAAGAATGTTCATCTGAAGTTGTGATTTAAAGCTCTATAATCTCTACAAATGACCGGTGAAAATCATAAGCCTGTTGAAAGCTAAGGGACACATGTTCTCATGGTGATTTTCTCCAACAAGTTGTTTCATTGATTGGTGAGATCTACTCCTCCCTTCTTGTAAATAATCTTCAAAGAATTAGTTTGGTGTTCTAGAGATGAGATTTGACATACAGAAAACAGCAGAAGAAAATTGTGACTCTTTCTTTTTCTTTTTTTTTTCTCCTACCCATAAGGGCTTACATTTCTGCCACTTTACCCTTATCTCTTCTCTTGACATATTCATTTATCTCTTCTTCCTAGTGATACAGAACAATGTAAGGTTATTTATATAAATATATATATTGTATTTTGTATCTAGAAGAATTAAGTGGTGCAATGAGATATAGTCAAAAATGAAGAAGAAATTATAAGAATGAAGTGAAGATTAAAACACCTTCAAACTCTCAAGCAAATGAAATTAGAAGTCCACTAACAAAAACCCAAGAGCCCAACAAGTGCACAATTCAGCACTCATTCAAAACCCATCACAAGAGTCATATAAAAAAATATATATATTTGAATTTATATTTTATTATTTATATTTCAATTATAGTTTCTAGAAAGTTTGAATTTTCAAATTTGGAGGTTTTTTGGTTGATCATAAAAAAAATTAGGAAAGTGGGTTGTCATGACCCGACCCGGTGCGTAGAATTAACTAAGACGGATACTGCGGTCGAACAGTAATTGTTATGAAAAACAACGGCAATAAAGTAAAAAAACTGGATCGAAAATTGCAAACCAGAAAATAACACATATTTACATGGTTCGACTAATTTGACTACGTCCAAGGAGTTACAAAGAATTTTAGTACCTCAAAAAATTACACCGTCAAACGCCTCGACGTTTACAAGAAAACTTCATTTCTCTTTCTTTTTCTTTCTCTCTCTTAGCTCTCGAGAGGACTTGGCTTAGAACTTATGACAGACCAAAAGAGACTATTTAAAGAAAACGGAAGAAAGGTAGGTGAGACGCGGTAGGTGATGTAGGTAAGTCACAAGCTCCATATATTTAACAATTCTCTCACTTAGAGATTGGGACACTAACTGGACCATCTACAGGTTGCATCATCTGCTGGTTCTACCGACATTTTTCTTCAAACATGATATCCTTCATTTTACTCCACTTTCCTTCACATCTGCAACTCATGGCTTTTGTCTTCACGCTGGAAGACCAACTGAAGTCAAGCCCAACTTCAATTTCTCAAGAGTAGCACTATTAGTCAACATATCAGTGTCAACATAGTCTTGTACCTCCAAGTTTTTTCTTAGGTTACTCATGAATCTGCTTACAACTCCCACTGGGCAATATCTTCCCTCAGCTGAAAGTCCTTTTCAACAAGTTCAGCATTTTACGTCTTACTGCCATTAAGCACAATCTTCATCCGGTATATCCACTTATTATGTAATGTTTTCTTCTCTAGTGGAAGTTCTGTCAGTTTCCACTTGCTTGAATTTTCATCTTACAAGATTTCTTCATATCTCTGAGTTTCTTCATTATTTGTCTTTGAAACAATAGGAATGGATGCCCCGGACCCAATCTCCTCTTCACTTTCATCACTACCCTGCATTATGGTCTCTCGTAGATCAACAAATCTTACCTTTCTACAGCAACTAGAGCTTCCGAGAGATGTCACTGGAGAAAGTCTTCATACATGTGTGTGTACAAGATCCAGTTTTATTCCCCTTGGCACTCAGCCACCTTTCAAGAAAATAACATTTTTTTTTGTTTCCTCACAATGCACCTCTGACTCATGTGTCCACGTCTGAGTAAATTTATAGTCATATATAGTGTGTTAGTTTTCTTACCCCGAGCTAGTATTAATGCTCATTTGGATACCTTCCAGATCATATATAAGAATATTACTGAATGACTACTTTCATTGAGCTGTCCGAAAAAAATGAGATTTTTCCAATGAGGTTTTTCTTTAACTCAGAAACGTGCACAACCTTTTGAAAAGTTCATTTACTCTTGTTAGGGAGTGCAATATCAACGTTTCTCATCCTCATCACGTTCAGAGCTTTTCCATCAGCTAGATATACATTCTCAAAGTTACCTGCAACATAATTTCGCATTAACTCACAATGAGAAGATGTATAGAAGGAAGCTCTTGAACCCAGTATCCAGTCATCAACAAAACTGTGAACTACCAGCAATAGTACATCCTGTATTTTTTCAGTTACCACATTTGCGCTAACATTCTCCTCCTTAGAATTCAAGCACTTCCTTTTTATGTGATCAATCTTGCCACAATTCCAGCAGGTTGCATATTGACCAGACTTTAATTTTGATATTTCTCTGTTTGAGTTCATGTTCCGTGATCTCTCTCTGGAATCAACAATCAGTGTCAAACTTGAACCTGCGGTCTCGCCAGAATCTTTCCTGTGCACATTTTCTGTCAAAATCAAATCATGAATATCATCATATTTCAGTCTGGATTTACCTACAGAACTGCTAACTGTCATCCTCATGACTTTCCAATTATTTGGCAATAATGCCAACAATATCAGCGCGTGTATCTCATCATCAAAATCAATTTCAACAAACGACAATTGATTTGTATAGTGTTGAAATCATTCAAGTGTTGAGCAACAGACAAACATTCCGCCATCTTCAATTTGAATAACTTTTTCATCAAGTGCACTTTGTTATTCATCGATAGTTTTTCATACATACATGATAAAGCTGTCATGAGATTTGCAGTCATCCTCTTTTTGAATACGTTATGGGAAGGGTCAATCAAATAACCCCCAGAACTTATCGATCCAACAGATTTCATTCCATCTCGTCCATCTTTTTCAATCATTTTCTCAATAACAGAAAATGAAGTTTCTTTTCATAGAAGTAGTACTCTATTTGCTTCCTCTCGTAGTCAAAATCTATGTCATTAAATTTCTCGATCCCCGATATCATCACTTCGTCTCCGCTCATTGTTCTTCTTTAAATCCGAACCAAATCTATGATTTCAATTGTTATGAAAAAAGACAGCAATAAAGTGAAAAAACCGAATTGACAAATTACAAACCAAAAAATAACTCACAGATTTACGTGGTTTGACTAATTTGTCTACTTCAACGAAGTTGCAAAAGATTTTAATACTTCGAGAAATTACACCGTCGAACACTTCAATATTTACAAGAAAAGTTTCTTTCTCTTTCTCTCTTCCTTTTTCTCTCTTAGCTCTCAAGAGAACTTGGCTTAACACTTATGACAGTCCAAAAGATACTATTTAAATAAAACGGGAGAGAGGTAGATTGGAGAGAGCTAGATGGGAGAGAAGTAGGTCACATGCTCCATATATTTAACAGTAATGATATATTTAATAGTAACGACATCTAAGTATTCCCATTTTAAAAACTTACTTAAAATTGTGCATTAAAATATCAAAAAAAGTCCTAAAATTATGCATGTATACATCTATGATGTACAATAGTGAGTCATATCATTTACAAGTATATTAGAGAGTTTTATATCATCATCAACATCCATCAAAACCATCAAGGGCATGCCTAGCACAAAAAAGTGCAGCCCCATTACATTCCCTTGGTAATTGAAAGAACAAAACTTGTCTAAAATTTAACAAAAAAGCAATATCCGATATAATAGTTGGTTGTCGTTGCCAAACATCACGTTTCATAGAATCTTGAAGAATTTGCATAATATTCATATTATCCCCGTCGATGATGATTCCCTTGCACTCAAGCATCCACGGCTGACAAATAGCTTGGAAGGATTTAATTGCTTGAAGTTCAACTTTGGCACAATTCCAATGCAAAAACGAGCATTCAATTGCAAGCAGGTTCGTACCTCTTTCATCACTTATAAAACAACTGGTACTAGCAACACCACAAAAAGAGAGCGCTCCATCGAAGTTCACTTTAAGCCATCTGAGAGAGGGAAAATGCCAGAAAAAGTAGAAGAAACCAATCTCCAATATACATAAAAGAGCCACTAATATAGAAAGTGCAATAAAATTTAAATCATCCATCAATAACATCCAGAAACAACATCTTAATCCAGTATCGAACATTGAATGAATATCTGATAGAAACTATAAATATAAACTATCATCATCAAAATATATAGTAGTAGTGGTCCTCTGATAAACCAAATATCTCCTATCATATATATCAACCTAAAACTTTCCTTCTCCTGAAAGAAAATATTAATTGCAACATAAGTATAATTTAGTGAATAATTATAATCTAAAATGTATTTCATTTCACTAAAAACTTTAAATTTATACATTCTTGTTTCACTCTAAGTATTTATTATTTTTAACATTTTTAAAAGTCATAACAGAATTACCGTCATGCCCAAAGGTATTCTCAAAAATTTATGTGTCTGAAGACACCCTCAAAAATGTACCCAAAGGTATGCTCAAATTGTACTCGAAGGTAAATATTTACCATTTCATTTAACGCGTATGGGTATATTGCATCCCTGTCAGTAACATCTGGGGCGTGAATTCTGGTTTGACCCAAAAATGACCCAGCCCGAATAGGGGTGTCGATTCGGGTCAGCGGGTCAGGTTCGGATTTGACCTAAAAATGACCCGACCCAAATAAGGTTAATATGAAACCGACTCAGATAATAAATAGGTCAAGAACTAAGACCCAAACCCAAACCTGACCCAAAATTTTGTACTATTCGAATCATGTTTGGTTTTTCGGGTTCAACACGAACCCAACCAAAAAATAAGCGGGTTGAATTCTTTGACCTGAACCCGACTCAAAAAATAGTCGGGTCAACCCTAACGTAGATTTTTTCGAGTTGTGTTGGAGTGTCGGGTCAATTTTTGACACTCCTAATCCCGTATGACTTATATTTACCTTTTATTTCAAATCAATTAAAATCCTTTAAAATGTACCTTCATATGTAAGTTACTTTTCTCTCATCTCTAATGGCATTTCAGACTTTCAAAATGCAAGCTATAACTAAAAATTTGTTTTAAACTATTTAATAAAGCAATTATTCATTTACTAAAACATTAATTTAATAAATATAAGAAAATAAAATCACTCACTTCAACTTACCAGAAACTTTTGAAATACTTTATCCCTTAACTTTGCTTCATTTAACTAACACCTAAATTAATTAAAAGTGTATAAAACTATAAGAATCACATGCTAAACAAAAAACTTATTTAAATATAAAAGATTTACTAACACACTAACCTCTTATAACTTTAGGATTCTTTGCCTTGCTCAAATTCCAAGGATTTATCAGATTCATCACACCTCCCAATCTAAATAAATTTAATAACATTAATTGATTTAACTAATTATGTCATTAATTTCATAAATAATATAAGGTTCAACATTTTCCTTATAGGATTTCAAGTCGATCTCCTCCCCTTGCTTACTTCATAACCTCTCCTTCAAAGTTGAAATCTCTGTATTAGAATCCTGATTAAATTTGACCTTGTTTTTAAAAACTCACGCATAACAACAATTACATTAGATAGCTTAAAAAAAAACCTAGCATACCTTAAAAGCCTTTAGTTGTCCAACACTGCCCCTTCCCTAGCAATCTTCCACTACAATACCTGATTTAAATTCATAAATTTTAATTACTAATATCATAACCTATCTAATAAAAAAAAATTATATAATTAAACTTAAATGATTCAAATGACTTACATTAAGATTCAGTCTTATAGCCCTAGCCTAACGGCCGCTTGCTTTAGGCCAAATTATGGAAAGGAGCATGCAAATATATTGATTTCCAGGAACCTGCAAAAATATAAAAAATTTAAGGAAACACGGGTGTTTCATAGTATATAAGATATTTTAAAGAAACGCTCATCTTGGTGATGTTTCTTTAAAATATAATAAAATTATTTTTAAATATATGATTTTATAAATAATTTAAATATATATATATATATATATAAATTATTATTATAAACTATTGACTATTATTATTATTTAAATTAATATTATACATTATATATTAATATTTGCATGAAACGATAGTCCGAAGAGGCGGGCTACGAAGTTGATCTTAGGTGATGGGGGCGGGTGGAAGCATCGACGATGGGAAGCGGTAGCGGTCTAAGGCGACGGTCGGAGTGGAGGCAACTAAGGCGGCGACGACAAGAAAAAGATATCCAAAAGGAATGATAAATACATGGAATTTGTGTGCTATATTTTTATGTAAATCTTTCAACAAGAGGAGTGAGCTGATAAAATCAAATCAAAAGGTGATGGTTCTGACTTGCTAGAGTAGCAAATGGGATGAGGCTCGACCTCTTGAAGCGCATCCTGCTTCAACTTTGTCATTTAACTCCTCTTTTTGAAAGATGTATATAAAAATATAGCACACAAATTTCATGTATTTATCATTCCTTTAGATATCTTCCGACTATCGACACCTCTTCCAACTGCCGCTGCCGCCATCGCTGCTGCCTCATCCAACCGATGCCTCAACCTCCACCGCTTCCGATCGCCAACACTTCCAACATCCGCCGCCACCTTGGATAGTCTTAGTAGCCATATCTTCCGATTGCCATATCATGCAAATATCAATATATATTATATAATATTATTTTAAAAAATAATATAATAGTTACTAGTTTATAATAACAGTTAGTATATATTAGTATTTAAACTATTTATAATATTATATATTATATATTAACAAAATAAGTTTATAGTATTTTAATATCTTTAAAATATAAAATTTAATATGAAACGCCTACAAGGGGGTGTTTGTGCTTCTTTTATTATTATTATTTTTTTTTGCAAGCTCCTTCCTCACAATCAATATATTTGCATGCTCTTTTCTATAATTTGGCACTTGCTTTAACCTCACGCACGCGAGCTCCACCCCTCATCTTACCTAAACAAAGCAACGCACGACTTCGACTCCTCTTCCTCTTCTTCCTGTACACGAGCACCACAAATCGCATCTCCTCCTTTTTTCTCCTACGCACGGCTCGACTGTCCTAACACGTGTTAAACTTTACAAGCAAGGCACGAGCTTTGAGTTTACATTCAATCTAGAACCACTCACAGGGTCTTCTTCCTCTCCATTGACCGCATCTTCCACCGCATGCCAGAACGGTAGCAGCACACAAAGTTGATCCTCCTTCCTTCTTATTCGTCGTCGCTCAAGTACCACACAAACTTTCTTCCTCCATCGGCTGCTTCCACTCATAGATAAGTCATTACCCCTCTTACGATCTCTATGTTCTCTCCTCACTCGTGCGATGGTTCAAATGAAAAGACGATCGAATGATAGCAATATGTCTCATCCGCGGGGATGCATCTGTCGGCACCTTTTTATTAATTCATTATTATATTTATTTATTTATTTATTTATTTATTTATTTATTTTAATATTATTATTTAATTTATGTTATTACATGGGTAGCACCCTCCTCAATTAATGGTCGCCTACTATAGCCTTCAAAATTTTCTCCTAGTATTAACTTTTTTATCATTGTAATTCAAATAAATAGGGTTAATATGTAAAGACTTTTGATTAGTTGTTAAATAAAATATGAGCGAAAATTATCTCTTTTCTTGATTAGTGTTTGGTGGCTTCAAGTATTGTCATTTCTTTGGAGAGCTTAAGTATTTATCTTTGCATTTGTTATAAATTATTCATTATCTCTCCATAACACTTAGTCTAATATCTTCACCACTGCTCATTCATATCCTAAACATCTCCTAATATCAATGACTAGTAATCAAAACCTAACAATCATTCCAAACCCCTCTTAATAGCTTATTAAGGTTTAGTATTGCTCTCTAACCCTTAACATCATTGTGAACACATCTAAAACAAACCATCTACTTTGGATCATTCGTATACATCATAAACTAATCATCAATAATCATTTACAACATTTACTCAATCATAAGTCATTTTCCCAAAAGAGCACTTTAAATCGGCCCAAACAAGTTTAATTTAAACTAGTCTTGGCATTTTAATCATAATTATCTCCTAAATTATTAACAAACCAACAAAATATCCACAACACATCTTTAGACTTAACACTAAACATTCATAGCAATTTTTAGTATTTTATCTAATCAAAAGGCCATCAACCTCCATCATATTTGGTATTAGAGCAAATATCGGAAGGAGCAATGTAGTAAAAAGATATTTTATGAGAGATTTCTCCTTATAGTGTGTCTAATGACTCAATCATTAAAATTATTATTATAATAAATTTCATCACCCTTAATAAATAGGTATTAGAGTTTAGCAAAGATTTCATTTACATGCATGTTCCATGATTAATTTTTTTAGTGAAAAATTTTGGTCAGTTTTTCAAACTTTCATCTTATGCATTTTACTTAGTTTTTAATCAAATATCTACTGCATAGCTTTCATGATTATAATAAATTTTATCACCCTTCATAAATAAGATATTAGATTTTAGTTAGGATTTATTTGCATGGTGTGATTTATTTTTTTAGTGAAGAACTTTGGTGAGTTGTTCAAACTTGCATCTTATGTATTTTCATTCTCTATTACCATATATCCACTACATAATTCCTCATTACTCAAACGCAAGTTAAATTTTTTTTTTTTCAAGTTAATCATTCAAATTATGTTAATCATTGATTTAGTGACTTAGTTTATCACTTTAAATGATTACTTAGATTGAATTTTTATTTTATTTTGAAAAGATAAGTTGTTATATAAATTAGTTTGCATATTTCTTAATTTTAAATTTGCATTTTTTTTAATTTTTATATTGCATGCATATTTTTGTATTTTTATTTTCATCTATTTAATTCTACGAAGTAAAATTCTTAAAGAAAAGGGAGAATTTATGCAGAATAATGTAAGGTTATTTATATAAATGAAAATTGTATTTTGTATAGAGAAATTAAGCGGTTCAATAAGAAAGGGTAAAAAATGAAGAAGAAACTATAAGAATCAAGTGAACACTAAAACATATTCAAACTCTCAAGCAAGTGAAGTTAAATGTCCGCTTACAAGAGCCCAAGCAAAAGCCCAAGAAAATGCAAAATTAAGAGTTCATTCAAGAACCATTACAAGAGTTATACCAAGAAGAAATATTTGAATTTGTATTTTATTATCTATATTTCAATTTCAATTTCTAGAAAGTTTAAATTTTTAAACTTAGAGGCTTTTATGGCTGGTCATAAAAAATTAATAAATTAGAAAGGTGATTGGCACCTTCCTCCATTAATAATTACCTACCATTCCCTTCAAAATTTCCTCCTTTTATTGATTTTTTTATCATTATAATCCCTATAAATAGGGTTGATATGTAATGACTTTTGATTAGTTATTGAAAAAAATATTTGAGTGAGAATTTTTTCTCTTATTATTTGGTGTTTGGTGCCTTCAAATGTTATCTTCTCTTTATAAGATTAAGAATTTATCGTTACTTTTCTTTTAAGTTATACATTATCTCTTCATAATAGTTACTCTTAAATCTTCACCACATCTCATCCACTGACTAAACATCTCTTAATATCAATGACAAGCAACAAAACCCTCATAACCATTCTAAACCCCTTTTTAATATCTCTCAGTTAAACTAGAGCATAATAAGACTTAGACTTACTCTCTAGCCTCTAACATCATTATAAACTCATCCAAAATAAATTATCAACTTCAGTTTATAGAAACACATCCTAAACTAACCACCAATAATAATTTACAGTCATTTACTCAATCTTAAGCCAATTTCCAAAAAGAGAGTTTAAATCAACCCAAACTAGTCTAATTTTGACTAGTATTAATATTTTAGTAATTATTCTCTCCTAAATCTTTTAATAATCTACCCAAATATACACATTACATCCTTAGATGTAACACCAAATATTCATAGCAATCTTTAGTACTTTATCTCATCAAAAGACGCTCGCCTCCTTCATTTTTTTCATCATAAGATGGAGCTTCAACTTCAACTATACTGAAGAGGTCTTAAAATCATCATTCTTTCGATAAGGATCATCTCTTCTACCTCTATTCCAAAAATTAAATAGTCTTCTATGAAGTTGGTCTTCTTCTAGCACTAAGTATGAACTATTTTTTTAATGGTGTAATATGAATTTGGATATGCAGTGTGGTAGGGGTTTAATATTTTAAAGAATATTTAGGATTTTTTCCACTTTATATTTTAAAGTTTGCTTTTGAATTTTGCTCTCCTCAAATAATTATTTACACTTCGTATCACTTTCATGAATCTTAAGATATAAAGAATCAACCAATTGACTTAAGTTTTCAATTTAATCTTGGGAAATTGACTTTAATACCTTTTGAAAAGATAAAGTACTAAAAATTGTTATAAAAGTTTGGTGTTATGTCTAAGAATGTGATGTGAATATTTTAGTGAATTGTTAAAAGATTTATGAGAGAATGGTGGCTAAAATATCAAGACTAGTCTAGATTATGTTGGTTAGGGTCGATTTAAAATATCTCTTTTGGGAGAGTGACTTAAGATTTGGTAAATGATTATTGGTGGTTAACCTATGATATGTACATATAATCTGAAGTAGATAGTCTGTTTTGAATGGGTTTACAATGATGTTGAGAGTTAGCGAACAAGACAAGCCTTAATATGTTTTAGCTTAGTTGGGAGCTATTAAGAAGGGTTTGAAATGATTGTGAGGCTTGGAAGTTGGTTATTGATATTAAGAGTGTTGGAATTAACCAGAATACATATTATTGATACAAAAAGGGGTATATAAACTCATTACAGGTTCAACTAAAACGGAAAAAAAATAAACTCATGATATCATAAAAAGGGAAAGAACTAAAATTGAATATAACATAAAAAAGGAAGGAAATAAAAAAAAAGAATAATCATAATTAAATAATGGATATTACTAGTCATTAAAACATTTTAATACTCCCCTTAAATTGAAGTATAGATGTCAGTCATATTCAACTTAGACTTTAAATCATCGAACAGTGGTCGAGGAAATTTCTTTGTGAGGATATCTGCCAGTTAACTACTGCATGGCACAAATGAAATGCAAATTTCCTCGGACTCAAATCAACCATGGACTGCATTTTGCTTTTCCAACCGCGGACGGCATTTTTCTTTTCCAACACAAATAAACAGTACCCCAAGATAGATCATCGATTATGGATAGACCGGCCGAACCAGCATTTGTGAAAACAATAATATTGCGAGAGGTATGGTGGGAAGAATACAAACATGAGCCTGGTGTGTCTTTTAAATAGGGGAAAATCCGATTGAAAGTTTAGAGATGGTGCTCATAGGGATCATGCATGAATGGATCTATTATCTCAACTGTGTGGCATATGTCGGCCGTATATGGGCAAGGTATATGAGTTTCCCCACAAGACGCTGGTAGTGACTTTTGTTAACAGGAACTGCCTGGAGAACATCAAGAAGTTTTTCATTTAGATCCATCGGAATAGCCACTGGATTACAAAGAAAAAAATTGTTCACTGTCAAAAAGTCAATGAAATATTTTTGCTGAGACGGGCAAGCAACTTCAATGCCTAAGAAGAACCGGAGAGAACCCAAATTCATCTCAAAGGAGGCAGCAAGAATGACTTTCAGAGGTTCTAATGCTAGTAGATCATTCCCTGTGAAAACAATATCATCGACATAAACGATAATGATAGCTATCTGGTTACTTGAAGAAAGTCAGAAGAAGAGTGTCTGATCTGATTGAATTTGAGTGAATCCATGACCAACCACCACATTTGCGAACTTTCTGAATCATGCTCATGATGATTGTTTCAGTCCATAAATGGACCTTCAGAGTCTACATACTTTCCCCTAGGAGGCAGCGGAATCAAAGCCTGAAGAAAGCGCCATATAAACCTCTTTTGTAAGATCACCATTTAAGAACACATTTTTGACATCAAGCTAGAATAAGAACCAATCCAGATTCATTGTTACGAATAAGAGAACCTGAATGGTCTTTAACTTAGTCACTGGAGCAAATGTCTCCTCGTAGTCAACTCCGTAAGTTTGTGAGTACCATTTGGCGACCAACCATGCTTTGTTGCGTTCAAATGATCCATCAGATTCAAACTCCGCCATCCTATTACTTTCTTGTCCCGAGGAAGATCAACAATTTCCCAAGTATGGTTTCACTTAAGGACGTTCATCTCCTCCATGACAGCAGCTTTCCGGGCAGTGTCTGCTAAAGCAACTTCAATAGTAGATGGAAGTTGATGAGTTGTTAGGGTCAAATACTCTGTAGTTTGATGATAATCTACGAAAGGAAACATAGTTTGTCAAATAATAGAGAGAGAATGTCTGATTGTGTACCTTACTAGAGGAACTGACTTCCTCATTTTGAGTCGAAGCGGTGTTAGGGATGTCTCTGGAGGAGATTCAGGTCCAACAAGGGGCTGGCGAGCTCTTGAGTAAGATCATCAGAATTAGTGTGTCGAGTGCTGACACGGAGAGTGGGAGGGTATGCAGGTGGAATCAAAGGGATAGATAGCTCTTTGGTGGTAGGAGAGAACCAAAGGTTCCTTGATGGGGGGAATGTCCACAGGAGTAGAGTAAGGAACGTTGTTAGGGTCAAATACTCCGTAGTTCTCACATGAGGAGGCTGAGTTAGAAAAGTATGGAACACTTTCAAAAAAGGAGACATCAGCACTCACATAAACCCTATTTGTGGTAAGGTTAAGATACTGATACCCTTTTGAGTGACAGAGTATCATAAAAAAACATATTTTATGGACCTGAAGTCAAGATTACTTCGAGTTTGCGCTATGTTCCGAACAAAGGCTACACACCCAAAAATTTTGGGGTCTAAAGTGAAAAAAATCTGAAAGTTATGAATTTTTTAGAGAACTCTATTTATGAGAAAAGTGACGGAAAGAATGACATCATTTCAAAAAAGTTTTGAGACAATGGAGTGAAACATAATGAAGCGAATGACATCAAGGAGATATCGATTTTTTCTCTCGGCAACCTCATTTTATTGAGTGTGGGGACAAGAGCTATGATGGAGGATGTTCTTACTTACCAAGAATTCTCCTAATATAGAGTTGAAAAATTAACGAATATTGTCAGTCTGAAGAACTTGAATAGAAGTTTTAAATTGGGTTAAAATGAAGGCGTGGAAGTTTTTGAAAATAACATCTTCAAATTTATCTTTAAAATATAGACTCGTGTTATCTGAGTGTGATCATTAATCAAAAGAAAAAATTATCGTTTATTAGTGTAGCTAGGGGTGCGAGAGGGCCCCCATAAGTCAATCTGAATAAGAAAGAAAGAAGCAAAAGGTGTGTAATTGCAGGGTGGATAAGCAACACGATAATGTTTAGCTAACTGACAGGTTTCACATTTGAAATTAGAAGGATTTTTATTAGTAAACATCAATAGATAAAATTGCTTTAAACACTAAAAATTAGGATGACCCAGACGACAGTGTAATAACATAATAGACAATCAGTGAACTGAGAAACTGAGATAAACTGCAACTACTGGGTGTAGTGTCCTCGTTCTCAGTGCTTTTCTCTTGGAAGCAGAGTCTGCCAACTCACTTAGCAGTTAAATCATCATCCCCGAACAGCGATCCTGTAAGGCACAGACATGAGCAACGCAAACAATGTCATATGTCAGTTTACCGACATATAAAATATTACATTTCAGCAGAGGTACATGTAACACAAATTCCAAAGTTAGCCATGTTATTAAAACAACAGACCATTTACCAGTAATAAAACTTTGAGACCCGTCGGTAATTTTTAACAAGATCTTTCCTTGAACAATAATAGTATGCTGAGAAGGCTTGAGAGCTTCCGGTCATGTGATTCGTAGCACCTGAATCAATGATCCATGGACTAGAAGAGACAAACAAAGTGTCATGAGATTGGTACCTTTACGAACATGAGAGGTTGATAGGCCGAAAGAGAGCAAGGTTGGATCCAAGCATCTTGATTAGTTGCTCCACTTGACTCTCAAGAGAATTGAAAGATTTTGGATTATTTTTGCTAGAGGTCGGTTGTACCCTGTTGGATTCAGATGTCGTGGTGAGACCCCTTGCAGCGGAAGATTTGGTTGAAGATTTGAATGTTGGTTTCCTGTGGAGCTTCCAACACTTCTCACGAGTGTGGTTGGGCTTGTGGCAATAATCACACGTGAGATGATCGGCCCGGGATTGAGAACTATTAGATACCAAGGTGGATGCTTCGACTGACGTAGTAGAAGCACCAAGCATGACAAGTTTCCAACTCTCTTCATGAAAAATTTCAGTGAAAACAGCTTGAGTAGAAGAAAGATGATCCCGACGAAGGAAATGTCTCCAGACTTCGTCAAAATCTTTGTTGAGGCCTACCAAAAATTGAAACATACAGTCCTTTTCTATAATTTTCTAGAAGAGGAGATAGATTAGCTGAAAATTCACAAGTATACTCATAATATAGGTCGCATTTCATCCATAATACAATTAGATCATTGTAGTACTGGGTCACGGTCATGGATCATTGCTTTGCTTCACAAATTTTCTTAGACACCTCATAGAGTATGATGGAATTCCCTACATCCGAGTGGGTATCACGAATTACTGTCTAGAAGGCACTAGCGGGAGGAACATATATGATCGGTCAATCGAAGTCTCCATGGAGCTGATCAATCATGACATGTCCATGGAATTCTCCACTTCCCAAGTATCATACTTCGGGTCATTCTTTGGAGGTTCACGTATCATACCAGTGAGAACCATATTTCCCACGTCCTCTGATGAACAAAGACATTGGTTGGGACCATTTCAGAAAGTTACTGTCAGTTAGTTTATAGGTCGTGATCAAAAAGTTCATGTTGTTTTCCTGTCCTCCAGTTTGCATAGGAACATAGTTTGGAATTGATCCACCGATGGACTCAGGAACCCCTTCCGATGATGATTCATTGTTGGAGGGGTCTGTTATGATCCCGAATAAGCCAAACGAAATGTTGGGTTGATGGGACATTGGAACATTCTGGTATACATATGGTTTTCCTGTCCTTCGACAAAAATTATAGTTTGACTAAACCCTCAGCCAGCTGAAATATAAGCACTGGCGAGCAGAACAGAGGAAATTCGGTGAATCTAGAGGAAGACTGAGCTCATAAGGAGTTCTGGAAGTTGGGAGGAAGTCACCTGGCACAGAGAGGCTAGATATGTGGTTCTGGAGGATTATCCGATGACTAAAAAAAGGCAAGTGCTTATATTGCTAGAGAAATTGTTAGAGGAAGCGGACAGAGGAATCTTGTGCTTATATTGTCAAGGGAATCGTCAGAATAAGACAGAGAAGCTAATGGGATCAGCGGCATAATTGCAATCAGCTGCTGGAATCGGCAAAAGAAGATGGAGATGCTGTTAGGGTCAGTTGTTGGAAACACTAGAGAAAGCATATAGCGAAGCAGCGATTCTTAGCAGAAGAAAGCAGATCTAGATAGACCGGCGAAGCAAGAAGATTCTCAGCGGCCTAGGTTAGGACCATAGCTCTGACACCATATTGGAAAAAAACCAGAATACATTAATAAAAAAAGGGATATAAGTTCTCATTAACTCGTGATATAATAGAAAAGGAAAGAAATAAAAATGAATATGATAGAAAAATGAAAGAAATCAAAGGAAATAACTCAGAATAATCAGAACTAAATAATGGTTATTACTAGCCATTAAAATATTATGATAAAAAGATGTTTAGGATATTAATGAGTGATGAAGATTTTAAAATAAATTTTATAAAGATATAAAGAAAAAATTAAAAGAAAAGCAAATATAAATAACCAATCTCATCAAAGAAAATGTAACACTTGAAGTCACTAAGCAACAAGAGAGGAAATTCTCATTCAAATATCTAATTCAACAAATAATCAGAAGTTATTACATATAAGTTCTACTTATAGGTATTACAATGATAAAAAAATCAATAAAAAAGAAACATTTGAAGAGAATAGTAAGTCTTCATTAATGAAAGAAGATGTTCACCATCTTCCTGATTTATCTTTTTTTATAATCAGTCGTAAAAACCTCCAAGTTTGAAAATTCAAACTTTCTAGAAAATAAAATTCAAATATTTTTTTATTGATATAGCTTTTATGATGTGCATTAAATAGACTCAGCAATTTTTTGAGTAATTTCTTAGGCTTCTATAAGTGAATATTTGGTTTCATTTACTTGAAATTTGAATGTATTTTTGACTTCACCTAAATCTTATAATTTATTTTTCTTTTTTTGACAATATCTCATTGCACTGTTTAATTCTCCTTCCACAAAATACGATCATTTATATAATGAATCTTACATTGTTATACATCAATTCACCCTTTTTCAAATAATTCTACTCCGTAAAATTAAATAGATAAAAAAAAGAAAAAATATGTCTGCAATATAAGAACTAAAAATAAATTAAATAAAAATTTTAAATCAAATAAATATGCAAAACTAATTTAGATAAGTATTTCTATTTTCAAATTAAAATAAAAATTTTAATTTAAGTAATGATTTATAGTAATAAACTAGGTCATCAAACCAAAGATTAGCACAAATTGAATAACTAACTTGAAAAAAAAAATTTAAGATACTTTTAAATATTGAGAGGCTATGTAGTGGATAATTGGTAAAAGAAAAAATAAAATATATAAAATGCAAGTTTAAGAAACTCATTAAAGTTTTTCACTAAGAAAAATGAATCACCAAACTCATTTTTACATGCATGCAAATGAATTCTCACTAAAACTTTATGTCTGATTTATGAAGAGCTGTAAAATTAATTATAATCAAGAAAGTTATGTAGTTGATATTGGTAAAAGAATAAGTTTGAAAAATTCACCAACGTTCTTCACTAAGAAACTGAATCACTGAACTCGTCCTCACATGTATGCAGATGAATCCTCATTAAGAGCTAATATCTAATTTATTAAGGGAGACAAAATTTATTATAATCGCAATTTAATGGTTGAGTCATTATGCACACCATTGGGGGAAATCTCCCCTAAAATATCTTATTGTTAAATTTCTCCTTCTCAAATTTGTTTTGATACCAAATATAATGGGATGGGTGACCTTTTGATGAAATAAAGGACTAAAAATTGTTATGAATGTTTGGTTTAGATCTAATAATGTAATGTGGATATTTTGGTGGGTCAACATATTTAGAAGATAATGATGGCTAAAATACCAACACTAGTCAAAATTAGGCTAGTTTGTGTTGATTTAAAAGATCTCTTTTGGGAAAGTAACTTAAGATTGGGTAAATGATATTAGGAATTAGTTTAGGATGTGTGCCTATGACCTGGAGTATATTGTTTGTTTTGAATATGTTTATAATGGTGTTAAGGGTTAAAGAACAAGACAAGGCCTTAATATGTTATAACTTGACCAATATCTATGAAGAGAAGTTTGGAATGGATGTGAGGTTTTGCTTGTTGATTATTGATATTAAAAGATGCTTAAGATATGGATGAGGGGTGGTTAAGATTTTAGAGTAATAGTTATGGAGATATAAAGAATAACTTAAGAAAAGAAAGATAAATATTTAATCTCATAAAAAAAAGACAACATTTGAAGTCACCAAGCACGAAGCAACAAGAGAAATATTTTATTTGACAACTAATCAAAATTCATTACATATCAACCCTATTTACAGGGATTACAATGATAACAAAAAGTCGACAAAAAGATGAAATTCAAAAGGAATAATAGGTGGTCCTTAACGGATAAAAATGTTAATCATCTTCTTAATCTATTATTTATTTATAACCAACCATAAAAGACTCCAAATTTGAAAATTCAAGCTTTCTAGAAACTGAAATAGAAATATAAATACAAAATACATATTCAAATATTTCTTCGCGAACTGGCTTTTGTGATGGGTCTTAAATGGGCTCTTAATTGGATACTTTTTTTGGGCTCTTGCATTGGCTCTTATAAGTGGAAATTTAGCTTCATTTACTTGAGAGTTTAAATGTGTTTAAGTCTTCACTTGATTTTTATAATTTCTTCTTCATTTTTTCATCATATTGTATTGCATTGCTTGATTTTCCTCCATAAAATAAGATCTTTATTTATATAAATAACCTTACATTATTCTACATCATTTAGTTTATTCTTTCTTTTTACCTATCTTACTCTTCTTCTACAATAAATTTAATATATTCTTCTATCCTCTTTACAACAAATCAAAGTTCTTTGCCCCACCCTATCAATTGTTATAAGAGTCAAAATCCCTGAATGCAAGAAATACTCTATTAATAAATTATGTTGTTTTTAGATTTATGATTTCAAGAAAACATTACAACACTATTGCCTCGCTCCTTAATCGCTTTTGTCTCTCACTCCATATACCCTTCAAAAAATTCCTAATAAAATTTCTAATGCATGAGGTGTTAAGCCTCATCCATTAGATAATTGAAAAAGATGTTGATATACAATAGCTTGTTGGCCCTCTCCAAAAATCTTAAGCTCTTATAATGAAAACGACTTTGACCACTTAATCCCGAGAAATATAGTTGTGTAAAAATTATATAGTTGACTCCACTATGCAACGGTGTCAAAAGCTAATTGCAATATTTCATTAATAAAAAAATTAAGCAATTAATGTTGGGATTCTACGCAAGTATACATATCGTTATCAAGTAATAAATTATTTTCTATTTAAGCCTCAAATATCGATCACACGGGGAGGGTTTAAATTTGAAATGATAAATTTACTAGAAAATTCACAGAAAGTCAAAACAAAATTACTGTCACTAATTTCGAATGTTGAGATATTATCAGAACAAAATTATTTAACTAATAACAAAACTGAAATATATATACAAAGTTTAAATAGTAACTATTAAACTATGTTTATGTGATGAAGATTTCTTATGTGAAAAAACATTTCTGACTATAATGAGATTTTGGTAAAATGAAATGAGATAAATGGTTTTAATATGTATTGTGTCAAATAGGAACAGTTTTAATTCTCTACTCTGATACAGTGTTATAGAAAATCATTGGTTAATCCCAAGTTTAGTCCCTAAATCTGTGACTAGGCTAGGAGGATACTAGCTCCCACTTTAGAGCTCCTACTTCGCTTCACCTCAAGGCTAACTCTCGCTTTAGTTTTTAAACAATAAGACCGAATTGGGGATTTTAGTCTGTCATCCTAAAGATTCTTCAATTCTACACAACAAAGTATATTTCTTTATTTATTTGCACTTAATTCCATGAACGAAATTCTCTTTTATGGAATCAAATGTGATCTTCACTCTGTTGTAGAACTCATACTTTATTTCCCGAATCATATGTTTCACAATATATTTTAACAATTCAATTGGTCAAATCAAAAAGTAAATTAAGTTCGGAGTTGAAAAATCATCACAATTTATTTTATATTTTAATATTGGCATATTCATATTATCTCTTCATTTCACCATATCTCAGAGTAGAGAACAAGATAAAGTAAATTACTCAGATTTCATGAGAAAGTTACAACAAAACACAAATTTCATATATAAAAGAAAGTTCATACAACACTAATAAACAAACAACACTTATTTGAAATTTTTTCTCAAGGTAAATCCCTTGTAGCCTCTTCTAGAAAATGTAGAAAGAATAAATCTCTCACTTTTTTTCTCCAACACTCTTAGAGAAGAGTTCACACTTAATCTCACCACAAAACTTTAAATTATAAGAACAATGAACTCCAAATGATTGTGGAATGAAAAATGGAAGAATGTGTGATGCGTGGAAGGTTGAATTGGGACGATGAGATGTCAGGAAGAGTCACTTTTCTGATCAATTTTGGCCCCAAATAAAACCTAGAGTTGGTTCTTCAATAGGTGCCTCCAAAAACTCTTCAAAAAGCGTCCAAATGAGAAGAGAGAGTCTTTTGGCTTTTTTTGCAAAACTCCTAAGGGACAAAGATAGTGGAGAGTGTGGTAAGACAATGGAAAGAGACAATAAGTAGGGACTAGTGATTACAAATGAGATACATATATATATATATATATATGAGGGGCTTAATATAAAAGTGGAGAGAGAGTGGAACATGAAAGGGTGGTGAGGGGACCAGAAAGGAGGGGAGAGATGTGAGATGGTTATTTGTAAAAAAAAAACATTCACTTCTTTTCTTATATATGTCGTGAGAAGGAAATAATGAAAAATTTTCTTCCGTTTTTTATTTGCCACAAAAATAAACCGCATGGTTATTTTCTTTTAAATTTAAATTTTGTGATTTTAATTTGGAAAGGAATATATATATATATATATATCAAATTTATCTAAGATTCAAATAAAATGAATGATTAATATCACGACGCACACCAAACAAAAGCTTAATTCAGATGCAAATTGCCACGTTCAAACCGTCTTGACAATACAGATGCGTTCGTGCATACGTTTTACCAACATAAAATATTTGAACGCTTTAATGGCGATCAAAGTGATTCAGCTATAAGCAGCTCATTATTGCGTCTGATATTAATCATTTAGTCAAGCGGAACAATATAAAGGTCAACAATAGATTATTTAGCTTAGTATCATAGTCATGACCTCAAATTCCTCTTCTGATAACATTTTAATTATCTGAAGTTGAGTTCTTTGCAATTCATGGGGATTGATTGCGAGAATTTTCTTCAAGTTATCAAGCTTAAGTCTTTGTTTTTGTCATCCTAGTCTATAATGTCTTAATTTTTATGTTTGGGTCAACGCCATAATTGATGATTTTATTAGTCTTAGTCTTAAGGGAAAAATAGTAATTCGTTATCATGGACATGCTTGCCACTGTTTTATAGTTAGATTGTATACAAAACTATGATTGTTATTTAAAATAGTAGGCATTTGATTATAATTTAAGATGATTCATTATAGATAAAGATATGGATAGTTGCTTTCTTTCTCCCCCTAAGCTCGAGCCACTCTCACCGAAAGACACCCATTCATATACTCTTTTTA
This sequence comes from Phalaenopsis equestris, assembly GCF_001263595.1. NCBI lineage: Eukaryota > Viridiplantae > Streptophyta > Magnoliopsida > Asparagales > Orchidaceae > Phalaenopsis > Phalaenopsis equestris. The sequence continues at coordinate 5,649,964 of NW_018164869.1, read as the reverse complement.
GTGTCTTTCATCTCAAATTTTTTGCCTCTACAATGGATTTTTCTCCTCTCAGCAAATTAAGTTATCAACACATGCCAAAATGTTTACTTTAATGACCCTCCCCCTCCTTGCCAAATGTAAAATATTTACAAACATAATCAACAATCTAACTCGAGTATCATGAGTGTAAAAGGAAGAATAGAAACTTACAGTTCCTCCAGTAGCAGCCTTATTTGCTCTATCCCACTTTGCCTGCTAGGGACCAATCGCCATCTTGGTGATGCAACATCACTAGGGTTCTAAATAAGAAAAATCATATGATCATAAATATATTTGAACCAACTAAAAGCACATGGTTACGACAAACGATCAAAAAACATTGCAATCTCTGGTTATTGCTTCAATTTTCATTTAGGACTCATTTGGTTGCCGGTTAGAAAAAATATTTTAAGAAATGATGATTTTTTTTCACTCATCTGTGCATGAAAATAAAATCAGAACATTTGAAAGATTTTAAAGGTGTTTATAAAGTTTAAAATCAATATTTATTTCAAGGTACATCCACCTAAACCAAAAGAGTACTTGCTAAAAGGTAAAGCAATTTTGAATATGCAAACATGAATTTCATAAAATCATAGCAAAGAGAAGATGGCGATTACTTCAGCAGCAGAGCGACCGCTCCTGGCTGCTTCCACCTGCTGCTCCAGAACGGACCTGGACGGTGAGCGCAGCTCTTCGCTCAGATCAATTCCCACACTATTAATTCCAATAAAAAATTTTAATCTAAAAAACCAATACTAAGGCAAAAGAAAAGGTTTCCATCAAAGAGACAAACCTGTCCAACCTCATTGCTCGATTCAGGCTTAGAAATCCCGAGCTTTGCTCCACCTGCGCAATTTAAACTTAGAAGAACCAGATAAGGAATGAACGCGACTGAAAGCATTAACTAGAATAGGATGAGATATTTACAACCCTAGTTGTAAATGTAGTGGGAAGGTTCGGCTCGTCGACAAGGAAACGCTTCATGTGGCCGACGAAATCCTTGTTCCAGATAAAATCATCAGTGGCTGCGAGTGGATCCTGGTCGCCACCGCCCCAGTATTTTCGGAGCTTCGTCGTCGTCTGCGCCGTGGCCGGCCCGCCGTACTCACTGGGAGCCGTGCCAGTCGACCACTTCAAGGGCTTCTTCTTCGGGAGGATCACGCGGGTAAGGCGCGGTGACGGCGGAGATGGGCGGGAGGACTCTGCGTCGCCACCTGCTGATAGATTGGCCGCCGATCTAATGGCGTGAAGGCTAGTTACCGTGGCGAGGATGGCCATGTGGCTTAGAACTGTAGACTGAACTCACCAAAGAGTTGATGTCTTCGGTGCATTCCGATAGGCTACAGCCTACAGTTCCACTTCCTTATTTCCGAGCATCTTTTTTCTGGATTATTATTAATTTATAAATTGGCGGTTCATATAAAAAAATTGGGCGATTTACATATTTATTTATTTATATATCAGCATTTAAAACTTCATATTTAAATATCATGCACCCGGAGGTGGTGTTTTGGTGCAGCTGTAGATTGTTAAGTAGCAATTATCAAATCCGTGGAAGCTCGCGATAAACGCAATGGAGATGGAGCATGAGAGCAAGGTGGAGTAAATCTGCAAAATTAGCTCCTCAGTGGGATTCGATAAATCTGATTTATGTCGCATGTGAGATAGAGTGGGCGAGAAAGAGATATAATGAAAGAGAATTGAATTTAACGGACAGTTGGATTTACTTTTCTCTTTTTTTGTGTTTTTTGTGGATTTAGGTGAAATTCGTGGTTAAATTCTATTAAAAGTGTGATGCCAAACACCCCTAAACTTTTAAAATACTCATATGTAGCACATCGTCTCTCTTGATCGTCTCCTCCATTATGCCTCTTCACCTTTCGATCTGAGGCAGACCAAGGTATGGTCTAGGGGAGCAATTGCCTGGGGGGAGGCAATTCGGTTTTTTGCTCGTTCTAAAATATTAGTTTTGCCCCTCCTAAAATATCTTTTTGCCCTACATTGTCATTTCAGTAGTTATGAGATGAATATTTTTTTAAAGAGACTAATCTAAGTCGACCTTAACATACAGAGAGTTTTATGTCTTGTCAAATATACCCTATGTTTTAATACTCAAAAGAACAAACTATTATTGAGGAACACTCAGCACACAGTTGACTCGGCCACGTGTTTACTGACATAGAATTTGTTGATCATGAATTTAACGATATACTTGATATAATATTGGCTATTTGTGAGCTTGAATCAGCATGAGTTTGGCCTGCCTCAACAAACAATTGTTGATGGGGGATTGATATTTGTTTTAAGCATTAGGTGTAAATTTTAATTTGAATATTATTTTTTTATAATTTCAAATATTTATAGGTCTGTCTCATCGAGCTGATCAGTTTGACTATAATTTTGCTGAAATCGAAACTCCGGATGACTTTTAATCAAAGTTTGAATGTCTCTTATTCAAAAAAATTGCACTGAGATTCGTGCCGGTTAATAAAAATTGTTGGTGGCGTATCAATTGCCCCCTATTTTCGGGCGAAATCATTTTTTGTTCATCATCCGAAAATATAAATTTAAAACACGCCTTCATAACTTTATATATATATATATTTATATATCATTTGAACTTATTCAAATAGAATTTAAAATATAATTTTGAAAATAGGTCACTCTGATTGAGATTCATTATCAACACGACCTCATCGAGGAATGATTTGAATTTATATATCATTAAGAGCACTATTATTGTCAACTCTAATCCCCGCGAGGAGGATCAGGCTGGCTCAACAGAAGCTCATTCTTGTCAACTTTGGTGGTCAATGTAAGGAGGAGGATCAGATTAGCCAAAATGAGAGGCTTACGACCTAGCTCTGTAGCCATGACGACCAGGGGATTGATTGATTAAACATTATTAAAAGCATTAGCCCTCTCAACTCAAGCCATTGAAAAGAAGTGGATCAGACTAGCTCAGCGACGGCTCAATCCTGTCGACTCTAAAGACAATCGGATTGGTCAATTCGTAGGAATTACGACCTCGCCCTATAGGATAAGCAGCTCGTTGCCTGTGTAGCAATCTCGGATGCATAGGTTTGAGTATTAAAAGACATGTCAGAGCACATGCGAGCATTTCTTTCTTTTTTATTTTTTTATTTTTTTATTTATTTATTTTTATTTTTTTTGCACGAATGTATTACCACTGAGTTGAAAGCAAATATTTTCATTTACTTTTTTAATTTCACCTTTTGTCCGCTTATATATTTGGGATTGTGGATCCAACAGGGATGAAGATGAGTAATTGGACACACTTTGATATCTTTTAAATTAATTCTAATTTACACACATTATTAAGATGTAGGTGGACTTCATTCAACGTCTTTTTCTCCTATAAATAGAAGAGTCACTAAATAAAAGCTCCCAGTGCATTTCTCTACAGAGGCGACAGACTTATATTTTTACCTGATTAAACTCCTTTAGCAAGTTTCAGAGCCTAGCAAACCCCATACTAACAGTACAATCTTGACTTTAATCTCAGAGAAGTATGCATTCCATACCTCCGTGAAGTAAATTAGGCTAAGAAAAACAACAACCCTTTTTTCTTTCTCAAAAAAAAAAAAAAGGAGTAAAACATCGCTTCAACATCTCTCTGTCTAACAGCCAGCAGACCAACATATTATAAAACATGATATAGAATGACCATGGATCTTGTTGAGGAAAGAACTGAAGCAAGAAAGGGTAAGATTTTGTTTTTATATGGTAAAAAGAACAGCTTTAAATCTTTCATAATCTTAAACCTGTGCCCTACCTTTTACCTTGCTCTGATAATATATCTGTTCTCGGTTCGCTGTCGTCGGAGAGAGAGTAGGAAGGCTAGGTAGGGCGGTAAACGAGCCGAGCTTGAGCGAGCTCAGGTTCGGCTTGTGTTCGGCTTGTTCCAAATAGCTCATGTTCGAAATCGGCTCGTGAACAGTGTATTCGTGTTCGACTCATTTTAAATATTTGTGTTCGTTTTCGGCTCGTGTTCGGCTCGAAATTGACTCGTTAAACTAAAATTGAGAAAAATAAATTTAAAGTGTGGGATTCGAACCTGGATCAAATATATACAAAAGAAAACATTAACCACATTGCATATGAGGTGTTATGATTTAAACTTATACATACATATATATAATATATTATTATATAAATAATATATGTAATATATTGTTATATAAAAAGTTATATAATTTTTTTTTCGAGCTATTTAAAGCCGAACACGAGCGAACAAACTGTTGTTCGTGTTCGGCTCGTTTACATTTCGAGCTTAAAAATTTGTTCGTGTTTGGGCCCGTTAGGCTTAACGAACGAGCCGAACCCGAGCTACTTAACGAGTAGAACACGAGCTGTTCACGAACAATGAGCCAAATTGACAGCCCTAAGACTAGGGTAGCTGGTGTCAGGGAAATACAGAGATAAGAGTTAAAGTTAGAAGAAAAGATTTAAAAAAAAATAAAATAAAACATTTAACTTATTATATATATATATATAATCCCATAGTTTTATTTTACTTATTATTTATTATTTTATTCATTATATATTTTTATTTTTTAAGTTACACTTCTCATTTTTTTATTATTTATTTTTTAAGAAAAGATTTAGTCCATACGTCACGATGTGTGTTGAATATCTGTGAGTTACAGCCTACCCATATGGGCATCGCCCCTGCATAAAATCAACACTTCGAACGCTTCCATTTTGCGATAGAATATCATCTTGACGATTTTGGCGGTGATTAATGTGATTTGGGCCCAATTGCACGCGATGCACCGAGAATCTTCATTTTTCCTCCCGTTTGGTTATTTCGATCATGAAAGGTCTCTTAAAGCTGGATGTGCTAGGGCTGTCCATTTTGTGATCCGACATCGTTTAAGCAACCTGAGTTACGACTGGTGTGGTTCACATTTGATTCACGCGTCTCGTATTAACAATTATCATTGTGGTGATACTTTCACCAGTTGATAATGAATAACCGCCCTTCTACGCAACTTCAACTCTTTGAACACAATGTTATAGTATTTGCCGCTTGCTCGCTTGTCTCATGTCCGACCAATTTTCCAGTGAAATATATGCGAGGGGACGCCATGGCTACATAAATAAAGTTTTAGGTGCTAGTTATTTAAATAAACAAGTTTGGGTTCTATGCATGTAAATCCCCCTAAGAAGTTCTGATTTTTTCCTTAAATTTGGATATAATATTTTAACATCAACTTGAGATGAATGTTATCTTTGGCCATGTGCACTTGTGTAACGTAATATTTCTTTTGCCTAAACTTGTATTCCTCACTAGCACTGATATTTATATTTGGATTGGCAGTTAAATTTTATAGCTTCAATTTATAATTTTTAAAGAGCATTTGAATTGGTGAATTTCAAAATAAATCTATGATTTTTATTTCACCCCCAGCCATCATAATTTAGCGGCTCAATAGCTTCATAATATTATTCAAATACATTATAGAAACTATAATAAATTAGGAATGAATTGGCTTATTTGGAAATCCTGGTTAATGTTTGACAATGATGTTGGCAGCATTGTTAGTATACCTAATTAAGCAACTCAAGGAAAGCAAAATGTTATGCCAAGCCTGATTTTATACACACTTTATTGAGCCTATTAGTTGTGAATGTTCATGTTGTTGAACAAGCTCACAAGAGTTTTTCATAAGAACAAAATTAGGAGTATACTGTAAAAGATTCTAAATACCATATTCGATTTACAAAATTAATTTTTAAATCGATTAGCGGAAACGAGATAGGATCATACATACCTCCAGTCATAACTTAAACGAACAGAGTCGACACTCACAACTCACACGACAAATTTTCTGTTATAGATCTTCTAAGCTTTTCTCACTCACAACCCGATGGTGCAAAT
>NW_018164869.1:5632275-5643960 GCF_001263595.1 Phalaenopsis equestris | reverse complement strand
TTATGGAAGGGTATTGAAATTAATTTGGGAATTCCAAAGGGTATTGAAATTAATTTGGGAATTCCAAAGGGTATTGAAATTAATTTGGGAATTCCAAAGGGTATTGAAATTAATTTGGGAATTCCAAAGGGTATTGAAATTAATTTGGGAATTCAAAAGGGTATTGAAATTAATTTAGAGTTTTAATTAATTTGGGAATTCTAAAGAAATAAATTTAATTCCCATCATTAACTAATTTGGGAATCTTAAAGAGAAAATCCCAACATATACAACGAAGTTGCTTGCCTTTAATCTGAATAATGAAATCACAATAGCAATTTCTCTGTGAAATAAGAAAAATTCAAGATGATAGACCCAAAACTTCTAATAAATTTCATGTCTGAAATAATATTAGCCTTACCAAGGCCATTCAAATCAATGACACTAGATAGATTTCACTTAGCATATTGAGCCATTTCAATAGTTATATAAACTGTTAAAATATCTTGAACATAAAGTGTAAAATTACATTTAATTTAAATAGTTTATTCGTGTCATTTTATTGAGATGATAAAATTACTTATGTAAATAACAATAAATTTATCATGAATTAAAAATGCAATGTTTTTTTAGGGTTTTTACTTACACAATATTCAAAACATGCCAATTTACATATATTACCGTAAACTTAAATAGTTGCATGTAAAGTATCTAAAATTCCCTCATCCTATTTCGTTATAGCACCGAATTCTACTACCTTAACTTCCTTCTACGATGGGTCTCGTATCAACAGTGAGTTGGGGCGACTAGCAATGAAGAAAGGCCGGGAAGGAGGGGTTTGCGGGCTAGCCAGAGAGCGGGTTGTTGCAGGTTGGTGCATGTTGGTGCAGGAATGTGACGTCAGTTTCTAATAGCTTTGAGTCTCGGGGGAACAATGAGATGGGGCATGCGGCTGCCAATAATGAACAAGAGTCGGGATGGAGAGGGTTGCAGGCTTGTCAGAGAGTGGGCTGTAGAGAGAAGGTGATGTCGGTTTCCGACCGCTTTGAGGTCGCCGACGGTAGTGGTTAGTTATATGGGTTGCTGTAGGTAAACGCAGGAAGGTGACATCTTTGTCGACTTTGAGTCTCGAGGGAACAATGAGATGGGGCATGGGGCTGTCGGCTGAGAAGAGTCGGGATGGAAGGCAATGGTTGGTTATGGGTTGCCAAAAAGGGAGAAATTGTGACAGAATGGGGTTGTCAGGGGATTTGAGGTCGCTAAAAAAATGAAATCCATATGAAAGTTGAGAGTAGGTGCTGCGGACCGAGGAAGTAAATGTACTATGATTAAGGAATTTTAGGTGCTTTATATGTAGTTACTTAACTTTAGGTGTGTTGTATGTAAATAGACATATTCAGGGTGCTCTGAATGTAAAAACCTTTATCAGGCTTCTTCTAAGAAAAATAATTAAGAATAGAATGCAGTCAGGCTCTTACCCATATAAATAAACTGGAGAGGGCGAGATAAAGAGACAAGCAGGCAACGCAGTAAAACTGTGCGCGACTAATCATCCAATTTTCATTCAAGATTAATTTAACAAAGTACATATAAACTAATTCTAAAAAATAAATTTCCATTCCCCAAACAGAAGTACATACGAAGTACAGTCATGACGAAGTATCCCAAAGCCTGTAGCATCCGATGTATACATTTTCATGTGATGGCCTTATGCCCCAAATTTATAAGCAAAACATCTTCGAATCATAAGCAAAAACTTAGTGGAAATTAGGTGAAAATATTTGATTAAAATTTAATTATGGTAGATTTAAAATTTGAAATTTATTTACATAATTTATGTTATTTTTCTTTTTGTTTTTACCATGCAACGCAGGGTCTTGTTGCTAGCACATCAAATTAATCATCATTTTTCGGAAGATTTACATGCATACCACTCTATTTTTTTTGTATTTACATATAAAAAACCTAACTTTAATTTTTACATGTATTTATTTAAGACTCCATTATAGAGTTATAATGCAAGACCATATGAGAGTCTTATTCATTTTTATATTAGATTGATTTTATTCATGAATCCAACTCGTTAAAATGCTTGTTTATTTAGTAGTGCATTTATTTGAAATATATTCTTTTTTTTTTAAGCTCTATGGGTTGCTCATTGATTGGTTGGTTAAAATTTGTTCAATTATCTAATAAGTTGCTAATTACTTGTGTTGCTTTATACGAGGCTCGATAAGGTATGTTAGTTAGTTTCTAAGTCCATTTTAAAGCAAAGTCAAACAATCGGAAGTTTGCTAATTTAGGCTTAAAGACTTAAAAATACTTAGATCGTGCTCCAACTAAATACTCAGGTTGTGCTCCAACTCGAGTTTGGTTTAGCAAACAATCTCAAGTTTGGGCAAGCTTCTACTCTGCTCGGTTTGATTTATTTGACATGAGCTTTTATTAGTTTGCATAGCAAAAAATATTATATCCATGATGACTCACATCATTTTTTAGAGTGTTGCTGTACTTATGCGAATAAACATACAAAGAAATTATAGGTTTTATGTACGTCAATTTCTCTAGCACATTTGATGAATAAAATATGAATTATTACATGTTTAAATCACATTTGATTAATATGAATATTCTATTTATGCTAATTTTAAATTGAAAAAAGAAATGAGATATAATACAAAGAACATTAAAGAAGTTATTGACGTAGGATAGTTTATGTGGTTTGAACTTGTAGCACTTGTTTTTTTAAGTGTAACAATATAAAATTATAGCCGATAAGTTCTCCTTGCTAGAAAAGTGAAATGAGTGTAAAGGGAGGAAGAAAATGCATATTAAAAGTTATGAAAATGAACTATATATTATTGATGTTCGATTGAATAGGTGCTTCCTAGCAAAGATGATGGTCAAGCATATTCAAAAGTAAATTTATTTAGGATAACTATATCAATACAAGTTATAATAACAAATTGATTAGGGATAACTATATCTATATGAGTTGGTGTAATTCTATGGCGACAGTTGTGCACATTCAGAAGTGACCACGTATCTAGTACTTTGGAGGAAGTATAAGGATTTTATGACATGATATTATGATATAATATTAAAAATAGCAATGAGATAAAATCCCAATATATATATATTGTGAAAATTAACTTAACATTCAGAGTGAAATTAAATTATTTTTTAGTTCTTTAACCAAACAAATAGTGAAAACAACAATTTTGACGACTCATGTTCTAAATATAATTATTTAAATATTTTACATTGCCATTATTTGAACGTGAAAGTAGTCCATGCGCAAATTCAAAGTACATTAATTATTTGGGAAATTTAAATACACAGCACACAATTGTTATGTATTTACATATCTAACCCTTAAATTTTCATTTTCAACATATTTCATGCTTTAAACCTATACATAAAAATATAACATGATTATCCGAATTTAACTTTTAAAAATTAATAATAATACTATTTTTTATGTAATCTTAAGAAATTGAGCTCTATGGAAATATAAAATTTCTGGTGTGAGCGAAGCTACATATCTAAGCTAAAATTTTCTATCTAGAGTTCAAAAGTGCGGACAATGGTCGCGATGCAGCGGAGGATCGGACCTCCACTGTATCGCTGCATCGCGTCCGTTGTCCGCACATACGGACTCCGGACAGAAAAATCACTCCATATCTAAATGCCCCTTATTAATTTCATAATTAATATAATAATTGTTAAACATATGTATTTCTCCCAATGGGTTGAATATTCGTCAATATGAAGATTTGTCAGACATATGCATTTTTTCCTAAGGGGCTCGATGTTCGCCAATGTGAAGATTTGTTGAGTATATGTATTTCTCTTAGACGACTGGATATTCGCCAAAGTGGAGATTTGTTGGGTACGACACATATATCATAAATGAGACAGATGTCGGAGCGGAGCGAAGCCCATGAGCGGAGTGGAGCAGAAGGATCTGTCGCGAGGAGTCATTATGTGGGTTGGGAGTGCGGAGACAACATCCTGCAGTTTGGTACATTGGTAATTTAAGTAATTACATATTATATTATAAAGTTATATATATATATATATATATTGTTTTTAACTCTATATGAGTCTCTGAGACTTCAAGATTCTGAATCTTATATTCTATAATCTTTTCTGAATATTGAAAATAAAGTCGTCGTTCTGTTCCTGAGGATGTATACATCTTTACTGAACCTCATAAATCAATATGTATTCTTCTAAATTTGTGCAGATTTTTATTTATATTCGCCCTAATTTTTCAATTATAGTCAAACTCGCATAATCTGATTTAAACCTCTTAAATCATTTTAGAAAAATCATTACCAGCCAATAGGTGCCCTCCAGCTAAGCACGTGACAGGTTTTAAACTCCCCGCCCTCACTGCCGTGGACGCATCCGTACCAGATATTCTCCCAATCCTCCCCCTCCGACACCAGTCCGGCGCTCCCATCCCGCAAAGAAAACGAGAAAATGCACAGAAACCCCCTTATCCATCTTCACTTACCCCTTCACTCTTTCATTCCATGGCCACCACCTCGTCCCTCCTCCCTCTCATCCGCCTCCAGTCCAAAATTTACCCCTCCACCTCCCCATCCCACCGCGCCTCCCTTCCTTCCATCGAACACAAGCTCGTCATCTCCGGCGGTCGATCCATCTCCGGCCATGTCGCGATCAGTGGCTCTAAAAACTCCGCTCTCGCCGTCCTCGCTGGAACCCTATGTTGCTCCTCTGGCACAGTGGCTCTGCGCGGAGTTCCCGAGCTCCTCGACACGCGTACGATGGCTGAAGTGCTGCGATCGGTCGGAGCCCGCGTGGAGGCGGAAGACGGTGGCGTTTTGGTGGTTGACGCGAGCAATGTGTGGGTGACCGAGCCTTGTTCGGAGAAGATAGGGAGGATTAGAGCGGGGTTCTTTGTTTTGGGGCCATTGGTGGCGAGGTTCGGTAAAGCTGAGGTTGCGATGCCGGGAGGATGCAGGATTGGGTTGAGGCCTGTGGATCTATATATTAAGGGGCTTGAAGCTCTTGGTGCAGTGGCTGAGTTGAGTTAAGTGGATGATTGAAGATTTGATTTAGATTGAACTAATATCTGCTTTTTCATCCTTTACGTAACTGTTTGTAGCTGAATGCCGTGTTTTTTGATAAAAACTGTATTGTGATCCCAAGTGATCTTGTTTAACCTATGAAAGCAGTAATTTCATCTATGATAGCTTGCTTCTACCGATTTTTATTTATTTATTTATTATTTTTGGGTATTTGCTTGTTATTTGTGCTTCAATACTGGAGTTTCAACTTGCCTCCAGTGTCATGAGGTTTTGTATATTGATTTAAAGTACTAACAAGTTTATGGCTTTGATAAACAGGGAGGAAAAGGTTTGTGTTTATGGTGCAAATGGCAAAGGCCTTGTTGGAGGATCATTCCATCTCACTTACCCTAGTGTGGGAGCAACTGAAACCTTCATGATGGCAGCATCCATGGCTGACGGTGTTTCTGTGCTTACAAATGCAGCTATGGTGAGAGTTTTCCTCTTGATAGGTTTTTTGTCCAACCATTGTTACAATTTATTTAGCAATGTGTTTTCTTATGCACTAAAGAGGGCGGCTGGAGCAATTATTAGTTTTCTCTATCATGATTTCAAAGTTATAGATTTGAGTCAAATAATTTATAAGTAATATCTCAAAATTGTTTGGTTAAGACTGCGTATATCAACTTAAGCCCAATATTGATGGGATTCTCACGCACTCATACATTCTTTTGTATCTTTAACAAGTAGATGAGGGCACCAAATATAGCATTTAGGCTTCAAATTGCCTTTTTGTCCGTTGATTCAAGTGTTATCATGAACCATGCCATAAGAACCTTGTTGTTTATCTGAATATAAATGCTTTTGCTTTTTACCAAGTTGATCAATGGTTTATAACCATACGGAGCTGAATGAACTCCTCAATAGTTAGAAGTTATGATTTAGAAGTTAGATCACATTTTCTACATGAGGGCTTCTGAATGTCAACTACACTGTTGTATAGGAGCCAGAGGTTGCAGATCTTGCTAAATTTCTGAATGCCTGTGGAGCATGTATTGAAGGGGCTGGTACTAGCACTCTTGTTATTACAGGCAGGAAGAAGCTATATGGAGCTGAGTTCACCATTTTGCCAGATCGTATAGAGGCTGGAACATTTATGGCTGCTGCTGCCATCACACGCTCATGCATTTCTCTATCACCTGTCATCCCTTCACATTTAACACAGATGACAGAAAAGCTTACAGAAGCAGGCTGCAAGGTCACACAGATTGGTTCCAGCGCACTTGAAGTAAGGACATTTAGAATTTTTCTGATGCTAATTTACTTCCGTGGGATGAGGTACTTAACTCATGTTGGTAGGTTTCAGCAGTTCCTGAAGTAACAGGCGGAAAGCTACAAGCTTTCAATATCAAGACATTACCATATCCTGGGTTCCCAACTGACCTCCAAGCTCAGTGCATGGCTTTACTCACCACCTGTGTTGGGTCAAGCATCATTGAGGAATCTGTATTTGAGAACAGAATGCATCATGGTATGATAATATATTGTTTACATGTGTAATTTCTAATTATGGTTCTTTGTGATTGATTTTTCCATTATCGTTGTTGAGTCTGAAACTTGAAATTTTCAAATATGGTATTTAAACTTGCTAATAGATATCATGATTAAGTAATAGCGATTCCACATAAAGTGTACATGTACCAGGTGTTATTTATTATACTTTGGCTTGTTATTGTATTTTGGTCTTTGTCTAATTATGAATCAAAATAGCCTTGGAATTTTAAATCTTATTTTTAACTTCAAAGAGTGGTTGATGGAACCCTTTAAAAAGTTTTATATCTGTTTCAAAACGTTCCAATATTTTTTTGTCATATTAGGCACATATCTATTGATTGCTCCCAGCTCTTGTTCAATATCTGGTCTTTTGCAAACTATTGCGTACGTCAGAGGTCCAACAATTAACACTTAAGGGACTTTAGCTACGTGCTCTTTTTTCTTGCCAGACTTTTACATATTTTTTTAGATAATTTGAAAGAGTCAGCAAGCCACATACATATAATATTTACCTTTATTATATTTAATTTACCATCTTTTGTATATATTATAATTATGAAGAAATTAATTTATACATCTCTTTATTACGATCTTTTACATTGAGTATTTTTTTGGCTACTTTAGAAATTTTCATGTCAAACTCCTTTAATGGTCTTCTCTTTAGATTGTTAACTTTTATAGTATCAACACCTATAGTTAACATGCCATGTACTAAACTTTAAAAGATGTAGATGAAAGTGTAACTAAGAAGTCAACTTGTGATTTGGCTCAGGCGCTCGGCTCAATAACGACTTGTGAGTTGAGTTTAATGAGCTAATGAGCCAAGTTTGAGCTATCTAGACTTGACATGTTAGCTCATGAACCATTTCATTTAAAAAATGTCAATAAAAATTGTACCTAAATGTTTGAATGAATGATTTTAATACAAATTTAAAATATTTCAAAATTATCTCTTATTTATCTTACCATTTTTTTAATTATTTCTTATTTAATTTCTTATTTTTTACTATTTTATCATAATAATTGTTTGAATAAGATTTTTTCTCTCTTTCATAATAAATATGGTTGCTGTTGAGCTAACTCAAACTTGAAAAATTAAACTTGAGCTTAAGTTTGAACTCAATTAATTAATCAAACTTAAGTCATAGATGGATCAAGCTCAACTCGATTTGCTTACTCCCCTAATGGAGAGGTTACACATTCTACGAATAAAACAAATATATCACTTTGTTCACATTATGACGATTGAGGGGGAATATAATAAGCTATTGTAAAGAGGAGGGTTGGATGTAAAGAGTTAGACATTATTGCTACTTGCCATTTTTTCTTTTCTTTTCTTTTCTTCTAATAGAGATTTTTTTTTTTTTTTCATCTCTCTTCCTATTATTACCTTTATTTGCTTATATTGTAGAAGGCATTCTACTATTGTTTTCTTTTATTTCTAAAGTTATAGTGTATGGTGGCAGGTGTGAAAGATTAAATGCAAATAAAGCTTGAGTTTGATAGCCACCATCTTGAAAAATTAAATATGCATTAATCTTAAATTAGGTAATCACTATTTTGAGAAATTACATATGAATGGATTTTTAGTTGAGGTCGAAAAATCTTAAAAAATTAAGGTCGAAAAAATTAAATATCCACCCAAAATTACCTTATCGTTACTTATCATAGACCTTGTATCTTCTCCTCTTACATAGAATATGTGTTGGTAGGTATAAAGAATTGGTTGCTAGATCTTGTATCTTGTCGCCATCAACCATGATTGTTTCCGTTCATTTTTCTCTTTTTTTATTTTTAAAAGGAGTCGCCAGCTTGTCGATTGTCGTATACTTCCCCCATTTGAATAAATCTCCCTCCCGAGCCATATAAGTGATTCGAAGAGGAGAGGAATCGAATAAGAAGGGAAATACGACAAAAATACAAACAAGAGAAAAAGTAAAACGTGGAGAGTCTACGTGCGATAAACCTCGCAAGGATATGTTAAGAATGTCCGCCCAAACAAGATCGGGTAGAGACACCTTAAACCGATATCCGCGAAAGAAGTATCTACATAGACTACCCATAACCAGAGAGTCAGGTGTATGTACCTGTTCTGGGGTCAAGAGCACTCCCAGAGGAACGTGTTCCTGCTGGTTAATTACATCTTGGGGGATACCCAAGAATACTCTCGATAAAAGGAGTTTCACTTCATATTATCATAGACCTGGGGTATAGGAAATTAAATGAAGGTTATTCCGTGTGGGAACAGTCTCAATGCTTTAAAGCTCACGCTAAGCAATCGAACACAGAGTGAGTCTCTCACATCCCGAAATGGGTAGCGGCTCATCGGCACATGGGGCCCACGAAATAACCTAAATCATCTTAACGGGGATCTCCCAAAACGTCAAAGCACATCTGGGCCAAAGGGCAGAGGACAAATCGTCGTATCCCAAATGGGCGGCAGCTCATCGGCATCGGGTCGTCAAGGTTATATCAACGAGGTCAAGAAGTGACAGGGCTTAAAGGGGCTCAACAAAAAGGAAAATAGAGTGATCCTAAAAGGTAGAGGTAATTGGGTCGGGGTACCACGGACCCGTCATACACAACCACTAGGACCCTAAGGTCTTCCTGGTCCTGTAGGTAGTTGGCCCAACACGTCCTGAAATCTCCGGTCAGCAATCCGTGAATTACATCATATACGAGAACCTCGGTAGCCCTAAGGTCAGAGGAAGGAAACTCTATCCTATGACTACAAGCTAGAGCTCCAAAATGTGGGACTTATACCTGCCGAAGTAGCAAGGGCTCCTCAGGAAAGAAGAGAAAGTGGAGGTTCACCTAAAAAGCTGGAAACGCTCCAAACAAAAGGACTTACACCCCATCTGGGTTGGGGAGCCTTCTAACATCCTAGGCGCACTAGACAACCATCTATATGAAGGTATGTTAGGCCAGTCAGGTTGGAGAAGTACGAGGACTCCTCCTTGGTACATGCAAAACATGAATGCAATTATCTAGAGTGATCCTAAATATTGTGGAGGCCCTATTAATATATGCAAGAAAGTAAAAGTTGCAATTTTTTGATCCTTAATATTTTAATCCTAAATTTTAATTATCATGAATATTTTATTTAGGATTTTATAGAAATTTAGGAATTTAAATCCTAAAGAGCCTATGTTATATCGTGAAATCCCAGATAAATCACAGAAAGAAATAAGGAAAACACATGCAAGTGTAGACATGCAATATGATGCAAAAAAAATAAAGCAAGTCAAACCAAAATAATAAACAGGCCGGTGCCGCTGGGTCGGCAACATATCTCAGAAAAGAAAAGGGCGGCCAGACTCCACAAATACATGCCCGGTCCTAATTCTATACATCAATATAAAATGCAGAATTAAGATACGGGGCACGAGCATCTGCTCCTGGTCCCCTCCACGTAGCTCCCGTGCTAACGACTTGGACCTGTGCCCGTATCTTATTTCTGCTACAGGACTCTCCTAGACTCTAAAAAATACATAGAGAAAAGAAAAAGACTCAATCCTGCATGGAAACAAGTGTCAGCGGAAAAATCTCATGCACATAACTTATCATGAGTCATACCTTAAAAGTGGGGGGAGCTAATAACACCTGCAAGCAAAATGATCAGAAATCATTACTTGCTCCCCCATAGCGGTACCCTGTGTGTGTGTGCATTAGATATGGCTCCCTGCCGAAGAACGCCCTAACACACTACCATACATATGCAACATGCAGACACACCACAAGCATAATACAAAAGAAAGATACTTGGTTAGGACAACCAATCCAACAGAGAACAATAGCCAGACATCAAAAAGACTATCTAGCACTCTAAATCCTAGCCTAGCACACCATCTAACGAAAAGTGCATCAACCTAGTATCTAAGTGGGGGTTAAGTCTAGGTATAATATGACTTTGACGGGGTCGTCATACCGGCCCCATCCTAAAGATCCAAAGGATTTAAAGGGTGTCACGAAGAATGGTGACACGAGTTAGATCTATTAGATCTTTAGCACAGTCATACTCGTGTCAATCCCGATGACTTAACTCGCATTGCTCACTGGGATCAACCCAACAAGCAATGCTCGTTAAGGCTTCGCGACCAACACGGGATCATTCTTCTAACGAACCTGACTCGCTATCCATGCAAACATGCAAATGCAAATGCTAACGCAGGAAAATCAGAACGTATAAGTAGTGACAAAGAGTGTCATGAAGGCAGTGACTCGTAGGAATGAGCATGTCGTAGTGACAAGGGCCCGAAAAGAGGGTATGCCGATAAGGCAGTGACCCGAAGGTGGGCATGCCGTGGCAGCAGTGGCCCGAAAAGAGGGTATACCGGTAAGGCAGTGACCCAGAGGTGGGCATGCCGTAGCGGCAGGGACCCGAAAAGAGGTATGTCAGTAAGGCAGTGACCCGAAGAAATACAACTCAAGTAGATGATATTGATCATGCAAACAAACATGTACATGTACATACACAACATGCAAACGAGCAAGTGGTAGGTCGATCCAGATGGAGCATCTGGTCAAACCAAAGTATTGTGCCAACCGGACCGGGGTAGCCGGCTGAAACACTAGTGATGTGGACACAAGTGATGTGACCGGTGCGGGATAACCGATCGAGGCACAAGTGGTGTCGGTGCAAGTGCAAGATATAAGATGCAAGTGCAAGTACAACGTGCAAGTGCAAGGTGCTTCGGGATAACCGATCGAGACACAAGTGGTGTCCGTGCAAGGTGCAAGGTGCAAGCTGCAAGTGCAAGTGTAACGTGCAAGTGCAAGGTGCAAGTGCAAGATATAAGATGCAAGTGCAAGTGCAACGTTCAAAGTGCAAGGTGCAAGTGCAAGTGTAAGTGTGATATATGACACACAATATGTAACAATGCAAGACACACATATGCAAACAATGAGGTGCAAATGATCACACATGATAGAGAGCCACACTCGTACTAACGACCTCACCTAGGAAACCTAAGGTTTAGACCCTTGGAAATGCGGCATCGCCGCCTCTTGTTTTGGTGAGGAAATGTGGGGAGTTTCTCCCCGGATCTCCGAGGGGGAAACTCTCCACGACGTCGCGAAATGTACTAGCTACAAAGCTTTTACCATTTCGCGA
>NW_018164869.1:5630665-5632111 GCF_001263595.1 Phalaenopsis equestris | reverse complement strand
ACACCACTAAACCTAAGGCTAGCTAGAAGTTTAGGGGATCTCACCACCGCGAAGGTTGCAGACGCGTTCTCTTTTTTTGCCCCGAGCCGTAGACGTCCATTCCGTGCTCCAGTGCGTCCCACAATGAATCATGCAACGAGGAGAATAGGAAATAGGAAGCAGTGAGGTATGGTCCGCTTTCCGGTGAATCTCGCAACAAAACAACGGGAAAGTAGGAAATAGCACGTGAGGTATGCAAAGTATGAGAAAAATAACTGATTTTGGCATATAAAAATATAACCAAAACATACCTTTGAACAAGGTTCACTTAGGCTTACGAAAGAGGGGAAGTTTTCCCAGAAAAGTCACAGAAATTTTGCATGAAGATTCTATGCAACGAGCTCGTCTACATTGTTCCCCAACAATGGAAGATATCAGAACAAATCGTTACCACAATTTTCATTTATTATTATTATTTTTTTTAACAAAAGATGCACTCATGTTTATTTGCAAATCACAAAAGATCGACATCTTCTTAATCAAAGTAAGACAAACTCACAAAAGAATAATTTTGATTTATCTTAATCCTCAATGCCTTGAAATTCTACAAATTAAATCATTAATGTGATAGGATTTCATATCTATGAATCAAATTTATGACATATAATAGAGGATTTAGAGCAAGGTTTAAACTGAATCTACCTCTTTCTTTCTGCCTCCCGAGTTTTGGATAGTAGTTCGAAACAAAGAATAAAAAATGGGATTTTTGTATTTTTGTTTGTTGCGAGGACTACTTGCGGCACATCAGCGACGAGGCAGGAGGCCGAAGTTCGGCCGACTGAAAGAAAAAAGGAAGGCGGCGAAAAAGCCAGAGTTCTGCGTAGGATGGGGCTGAGGTCGGCCGGATCTCGGCGCAAGGAGGCCGACGACTGGAGGATGTCCGGCGACGGCGTCGGTTTTCGTCGACGGCGAGGAGGAGGTGCGGCCAAAGTGGGAGAGACTCCATGCAAGCTTTCTCTCTCTCTCTCTCTCTCGCGGGTAGGAGAGGTTCGGCGACATGCTTCGCCGGCGAGGAGAAGACCGACAATGGAAGGATGCGTCGGCGACGGCGAGCGGTTTTTTTTCAGTCGCGTATAGGAGCGGGAGGGAAAATAAACGCCAAAATATGCTATGCCTGGGAGAGAGATGCTTTTTCTATATATTTTTTTTAAGATATATATATAGTAATTTATTTTATTCCTTTCCTATGAGAGAGAAACTCATTTTCATGGGAGAGGGAGGGCATCCCTTCCAGGGAGATGCGATGCTTCTCTCCCTTTTTTTTATTTTAATAACCGTTTCTTTATTTTTTTTGGAGAGAGAGAATAGAGGAGAGAGGGAGGAGAGTTACGCAGCTTTTTTTAAAACGAAGAAATTTTTTTTAATAATAATAATAATAATATTATTATTATTATTATTATTATTATC
>NW_018164869.1:5599921-5630570 GCF_001263595.1 Phalaenopsis equestris | reverse complement strand
GGTCGTTCGGACCACTTATTTTAGCAATCGGGACGAAAATAAAAATTCACGTATTTTTAGCCCGCACGCGAAACCGTGGTCCAACAAGCGTCTGTCCTAAGCGGAATCAACATTTCGGACTCACTCGCGTGGTCTGTTTCGTCGTTCGAGGTCGTTTAGACCACTAGCAAACGATCCAAAATGATAATTTGTGTATTTTTAGCCCGTATTTGAATCGTTAACGACATGGATGCCCTCCTTAAGTAATATCGACGTCCTGGATACACATGACATCAAATGGAGTTGTGATACGACAACAAGTCGGTAATCAACATTGCCAACAACTCAGTGCAACATGATAGAACCAACCATGTGGAGAGTGATGGATTCTTCATCAGGAAAAAGTTGAGTAATGGGCTACTGGAGCTGAATTGTAGTCACTAGAGAGCAAGTGGTTGGCTGCCTCACTGAAGTACTTAGTTCATTATATTTGTCTAGGTTATGTGATAAGATGGGCTTAGTGGATATTTTTTGCCCACCTTGAGGGGGAGTGTTGAGAATTGGAGAAATCTATGGGGTTATTTGTAAAATGTTGTAATTACCTATTTAAGCTCAGATTATGAATGTACATATTAGGTTTTGAACAATTCTTTCTTGTAGTTGTTTGCAAACGATGTTCATTTTTGAGAAACTTAATTGTTGATAACATTTCGCAGAAGCTGAGGAAAGTTAGCTTTGAGGATGTAGTAAAAAATTCATAGCAAATACCTACATGAGATAATGGAAAGACTTTTGATGATCAGATGGATCATGTTTCCTTTGCATAGTCTATTGTAATGCCAGGTTAAATCATTATAGCATTCGGAGTGAGGACATGACTAATATAGGTGTATGAAAATTTAGCGGCAGATGCTTGTTAAATTTAGGGTTATCTCTTCAGATGTAACATTTTTGCCACAGAGGTCTCTGGTTATTCACTTTAGATGCATCTTAGCTTGATGTGATCTTGCAATACTGTGCTCTTTAGTGCTTGGGAGTTTTAGCTTGAAGATGAGAAAAATGGGGATCTAATTTTTTTGCAATATTGAGTCAGTTGGAATAATTGTTAATTGACAATCCCTTATGGGAGATCCTATTATTTCTACCGTGCGTGCTGATTTTCTTTTAATATCACACCCCCAATTTGGTCTGTGTTTTGATAACAGGCAATATAAATCTCTCTTGCATGCTCTTGGATTTTGGATTTTGGATTTATTAGAGGAAGTAATGGCTTTGTGGTGCCTGCAAGGAGAAGTTTCCTAAGAGTGAAGTAATCTCTAGGTGTAAGCTTCTTGAAGTTTTTTCTTTTTATGTGCTAGTGTACTTGAGAATTGAGACATGGATGATGCGTGCTCTTATTTTTGTGCATCACAATTAGAGCTTCTTCGTTGAGTGGATTAAATTCTTTTTCCTCTTGTTGGCATAGGTTTTGTGACTTAAATCTTGGTGTTTTACACGGTGTGTGTTTTCTCCCTTTCATGTTTTATTTTGTAGCGATTATGTTCAATCCTCATGATGCTTTCGTCTCATTTCTCATGGCCTCTTCATTTTAAGAAATCTATATGTTTGAAATAGTATTATGTAAAAAGAGCAAATAATAATCTCTAGGTGCAAGATACTTGAAGTTTATTCCTTTGTGTTTTGGTGTACTTGAAAATTGAGAAATGGATGGTAAGTGCTCTTATATTGTGCATCACAATTAAAACTTCTTTGTTTTGGTGGATCAAATTCTTTTTTCTAATTTATGAGCATATACTTTGTGACTTAAATCTTGGTGATTTACATGGTGTTTGTTCTCTCTTTTATGTTTTATTTCGTTGCACATTTTTATTCTCGATCCTCATGATGCCTTCATATTACATCTTGCGCATGTTCATTTCAACAAACTATATCTTGGAAATAATATTATGAACAAAGGACAAGTAATCCAGCCACCATATATTTTTTCCTGTTTTTTTTTAATGACACGTTTATCGAAAACTTAACAACTTAAAACTGTTAAATTTGCATTCTGATGTTCTCAGTCAAAGAGCTGAAGAAACTCGGCGCAGAAATAAAGCTCAGTGGCAATTCGGCTTTTATTGGAGGAACAAAACCTGAAAGGTACCTTTGGGTGTAATTTAGAATTTATATATTTCATCTTCAATAACAACTCTGCAATTTTCTACTTCCGTTTCCAATGCATTCTCATTTTCTCCACACATTACTCAGAATTGCGCTTTCTGGTGGCCGGGTTCGAGCAGCTGATTTGAGAGGCGGAGCTGCACTGGTTTTGGCTGGAATGGCAGCTTCTGGAATTACTGAAGTTGAAAATATTGCTCAAATTGATCGTGGTTATGAAAGATTTGAGGAAAAGCTTTTGTCACTGGGAGCAGACATCAGAAGAGAGAGTGAGGCAGCAGTAAGCAATCATCCATCTGTAGTTTTCACATAAGTTGCCATTTTATTATGCAAAGTTTTGTTTCAGAGAAACTCACAGAAAGTCTCATTTTGAGTTACAGAAAAAAACCAATTCTGTAACTCTATTCTTTGATAATTTTTCATTGCATTTATGACTGTCTGATTTACATGTGATTTTTTAGTGGAAGTAGTATTATTATCTCTATTTTCGTGTATTGCGTTTTACCGTAAGGAGGAGTACTTGGTGGGCTTATCTAAATTATAGTGTTCTTACCAAGTGAATGTGGTAATTTACTAGTAAATAATGCATTATTTATTCAGTCTCTTGTATTTGATTCTATTGTTATAACTTTCTATTTACAAATCAACGGGCCTCTTTCATCCATTTTTCAAATTCTCACTCAAATATCAAAATTCATGGTAAAACCTCAACACATTTTTTATTTCTTAAATTCTCAATAGTTTGATCGTAGCACGTATAAATATATATGTTCGGTAGTTCAAAAAAATCACCTGTCGGTTAATTTGTAAATATCAATATTTTGGGTGATTTGTAGATAATGATCCCTAAAAATTATTACAGCCTGAGTCCCTCTATAGATGGGTAGCTTGCATTTGATGTTCTAGGATTGAGACTGAAGCACACAAAATAAGGAACTAAAGAAAAAAAAAGTACCAGTAGCCCCAGATGTTATATATATGTATATATACAGTTAGTGTTGAAATCATCTTACCATCAAGAGAATTCAAATGAAGCCTCTAAAACGTATACCCTATAAGTTTTATAGAGTTGGTTGTGGAAGCCTCCAAGGCATGGCTTATTAAGGCTAGAAGAGATATTCCTCTTATAACAATTCATATGCAATTCAGACCAGTTCTTTATATTTGATTTCATATAAATTGGATATTATTGTGAGCTTATCAATTTATAAAATCATTGTATGTGTTGTGAGGGTGATAGACTTGTGACATCTATAAAATCACTTTTGTTTGGAAAATAACGTTGTATGCAATATTAATATAAGCAAAAATATATACATACATATAAGGAACTTGTATTTTGTTGGTAAATTTTCATTGTGCATATCATTTATGTAGAGGTATTGTAAGCTTTATAGATGGTGATCTTTTCTGATTACCTCCAAAATTTGGAAGAACTTTGGTTATAAGAAATTTTCTTTTGATTAAAATAGTTTGGGTTACGCTCGCTTGAAATCTGAGTGTGCGTAATTAAAGAAGCTAGTCACATGATGTAGGAGAGTACGTAAGTTTACACTCATCTGAAAGGAAAATGTATCGGTGTAGGACTTCTGCCCCATTGAAGTCCTTTTATTCTAAATTGTGGGTTCCTAACTGGGGGGTTAGGTAGGCGTAGACGTTGGCCCTAGGGTTAGTTTTTAGGCAAAATCACGTGAGATGTTTTTCTTCCTGCTCTTTATTTTCTGTTATTGGGCACTTGTGGTTTTAATTACCTTTTGCTATTTCATGTTATTTTTTTAACACATTTATTCTTTGCTGTAATATTTTGGTGAATTAAATTTTAATAATATAATTTCTTTTTATTTAACAAAATAAGAGTAACTTAAATTTGATCTTCTATAGATATAATAGAATCTGAAGTAATTGAGGAATAATGACTACTATAGGATGATATCAATCTTGGAGATGATAAGTGGACAATGAGAGATGAATACTAAAGATCGAAAAATGACAGTCGAGTGGAGGTTGAATAATGGTCAATGGAATATGGTGGAGATGTGGCTGTGATTAGATGGTGACAATGAGACAATGACAGTCGGACGACAATAGTTGAATAATGATGGTTGATCGTTAGTGTTAGAAGGAATAGCTTTAGAATTCTTCAAATCTCTAAGATAAGTTTAAACTCATTTCTAGTCTCCTTAGGTGGAGAATGAAGCTCTATTTATAACTTCTAAGAGTGATTATTTGATAAATCTAGTTAAGATATCGAAACAATCGGATAAATAAAATAAATCACATTGATTGTTTCATCATGTACTATTTTTTAAATATTGATGTACTTTAATAATCTTAAAACTAAGTGATTTTAAGCTCTTTAGATTTCTCTTATTGCTATCCTCAATTCAATTGTAAGCATATAACATTTAGAGATTATTTTTTTCGTAATTAATGTTTACAATTTTTTTTACTGTATCTCAAATGCTTGGTTCAGGCGTACTTCACTCAGATCAAACATTTGATGTTGTTGGCTTTTCTTCTATTGACTATTAATTACTTAAGATGTATTGTAGTCATGGAAGAGTTTATATTATTGAATACCAAAACAAATTGCAAGGCGAAGAAGATCGCTTATTAGCGTTGAGGTGACAGTTTTAGGGTTCGAAGACTACAATAGAATTTATAAAATTTTTGGTTACTATGATAAGACGTTGACTATTAGCTTTCCATTGATGTTTGGTGTTGACTAGTAGCTTTCCATGTTTTCCAAAGATCTATAGCGAAGACTTATCTATCTCTTGCGCTCTTTAGATCTTTTTAGTTAAGAAGATAAAATGTAACATTATTTTCAAAAGAAAATTTTGATTGGTTGAATACATAATAGCTTTAAAAGAATAAATTTTTAGTTACATTATGAGATAGAGACTATGACTTGGAAAGATAGAGATTAAATGTGGAGCTCAATTTTTTTAAAGCTACTTCAGTGTTGTTATCTTCATGTTGAGTTTATTGGAAGTAGCATGAGTAAGCAAACAATTGATTTTTCCTTCTCTGATGCCTTTTAATGTAAAAAATTATGATTTTTGAGGGAGGAATGGATGCAATAGCCATAAAACTAGATAATATTTATTAATTAAATATTACATTTATATTGAAATGTTGTGTACTAGAATGATTGGATTGAATTCTTCCAAAGCAAGTGAAAGAGTTTGATGCCAAGAACTTTTGTATTATGTCCTCCAAAGTCCTGAATGCTATAAAGATAAAATTGCAGCTTAATTAGCTTGAATTAATTTAGAGTTAATGAAGATAATTGGGGATATAATATCCACTAAACTACCTATGCCAATTAATTTTTTTTTTTTTATATAGCATTGATAGTGACAATTTTAGTTCAGATGATTAGGGAAACTTGATGTGGATAATGTATTCCATCAAGGTCAAAATTATCAAGAATAATTTAATTCTCATACTCTAGATAATTTTTTATAGGAGATATAAGTTGTGATGTTATTTTTAATAATATTATTAATACTCCAGATAATTTTTTTAACATGAATTTGATGATATTTTTTTTATTTTAAAACTATTAATTTAATTTTGAATTGCCCGTATAAATAATGAATCAGATGGTCTTGACGTATCAAATGCTTAATCACTTGTTTCAAATAAATACATCATTCTTTTAAATATCATTTTAAACTATGAAATTTAATTATTGGAATTGATCTTCATCATTTTAAATTTTTAATAATCTAACCAGCTTCACGTGTTTAGAATTTTAAATCTTCATTAAAGTATTTGCCTTAGATATATTTAATGGGATATGGTTAGATGACTCGTACTAATTTTGGTGAAATTAGCATCTTTCATCTTTTGACTATCATTATTTTCTTCATGATAATGTTTGTGCAACACAATTAAAAGTACTCTTATGATTGTTCAAACTACTTTTTATGTGCATTAGTGACCTTATATGCGTTAAGTTGTGCTTCTATTTTATTAACTAAACAAAAGAGCGAATTCCCTCAGGTTAATGAAGAATGGAAGTGCTATAACAAAGTCCTCTAAGAAAAATGCAATGAGTTATAAAAATTCTTTTAAATAGCTCAAGAAATGCTTGTGTGATTTCACATGCTTTAAAAGAATAATTTGAAAATACTATTTAAGAATTATAGTAAAATGCAATGAGTTTTTGATGATTATTCAATTACTAATGAACTATTCAACAAAAAAATTTATAAAGATAGATGAAGGAATTGATAGTCTTAATGGGGAGAATAAAATAGAGATGGAGCTTGATCGTCCTTGAGCGTAGTAGGTAAGACCTAATAAAAGAGCACATCATGGGCCTTTTGAATATGCATGATAGTAATGTAACCCATTATACTGATGTATAGGAGGCGACTTAAACCCCACTAAACTATGATTTTAGAAAATAGCATCTTATGAAAGTTGTGTCGAGGGGTTGTTTATTTTTATCTCTCTAAAAAAAATCTCTGAAAATATATATTGAACTTTAGTTAATAATGTTATGTTGAATTCACTAATATTATAAGAGATTTATAGGTTGATTGGGGAACACGATAATGGTTGATTGAACTAGTAGTATCAAGAAGATATTGGTGAGGCTATCGTAAAGGAGCTCTAGTATGGCAATGAGAGAGGTCTGCATGGATGCCATCAAATTTATCAATCTCAGCATGATATTTATTCTGTTGTAGGCGAATTTATCATGGCATGATGGAATGATGATATCATTTGTTGGTAATTTCTATAACAACTCAAAAATTTGAGTTTGTTGCCCTTCCATTTTGCAAAGCTGATCTCTAAAGTTAAGCTCATTTGTTGGTATTATTGATTGAAAAATTAGTTATCGGTCATGACAAAGTCATTTTAAAGTATTAGCGATGTTTTTCATTTATAGCAACAAAAAATTACAAGTAAGAAAATTCAAGATAATAAAGTGGGATTTACATTATATTTTTACATGAATATCTTGCACACACACATGCAGATAAAAACTTCAAAATTTTATGTAAATGATTTGGGAATAGAAAAAAATATGGGAACTAACTTAGATTAAATATTCCATTATGCAAGTAAAATTACAAAGCTTTTTTATTCAATTAGAGAAGACGTGATTAAAAAAATAAAGTGCTAAAATCATGTTGATTATAAATACAGTGAAGCTGGAAGTGGTGTTGGGATAAAGACAATGGTTGTATAATGACGGGTGGGCGATGATAATTATACATTTATCATATGATGGCCGAACAATAATGAATTATGTGGGTTAGAAGACGATGAATAGACTATTGTGGCCGAGTGACTGTGATTTGAAGATGATTATCTAGCAATAACATTTGAACTAGTTTAATGGTTGGCCGTGTTCATTTGTATTAACCTCCACATCAAGCTCTACAGTTTTTAAGTTCTTCAAGATCTCCTCAAATTCAAATTTACGTTGGACTAATATCATTCGACCATCATATTTTTAGAGTGACCTTTAATTTAAACAACGTGAAGAATGGAGCTCTTTTTAAAGCTTTTAATTGCGGCCTTTTATTAAATTTAGCCAGATCTAAAACACTCAATCAATCCATCAAATAACTTATGTTGATTTCTCAAATTCAAGATCATTTATTAAACAATTAAGTGCTTTCTTGATGTCAAAATTAAGCGATCACAGGCTCTTTAAATTCTTCTCATTGAAGTGCTCAATTTGATGATATAAACATATAAGGTTAAGAAATAATTAAGTATTTCAAAGTTTATGATAATACTTCAAATTTTTTACTTGAGCTTACTTTAATTCAAATCGAACTACTTTTTTTTAGCTTGTTGGACTCTTCCTATGCGACTTTTAAGTTGAATATCAAAATACCAAAACTGATTATTTGATGATCTTGAATTTAATTCAAACTATTTTTAATTTAAACATTGATGTGTTTTTTTTTATGTTTATTATCTTTACATTTATCATATGTTTTTGAATGAAATTGCACTTTAAGAAAGATTATTTTCATGTTTATCTTCCAGGTATAACACTTGGAGCGAATTGGAGCTGCAACGAGGTGAAATAGAGACAAACGGGAGCAAATGGGGGTGCTGCCAGCAGGATGCCACCTTGATATTTGGCTGCAAATTAATATTCATTTAATAATTTAATAAAAAAATAAATTAAAATCATAGGAAACAAAATATTCTTTCCTATCTTCGTTATTATATATGGAACTGTCATTTCATCTTTTTCAAACTACGGAATTCGTACGTAAGCATTTTGATCATTCTTGTAGGTAATCATTGTATGACATCAGATTAGGTCTGATAAGCTCTCCAAATCCTCCAACCGCGTCAGCTTGCTTGCTTTTTTGGTTGGCGTTTGGTCTTTCTTAGTTATAGTTGACGAGCTCCCAAGCTTTTGTCCCTCCCCTTTTATGATAAAAACCAATTGTCTGATTTGCTCTACCCTCATACAACGCGCTTCTAACAAATCCAAAAGAAAACTCAATTCATCCTCTTTATATCTATATATATACATGCATCAAAAATATAATAGCAATGATCCTTGAAATATCTGAAGATTTAGAAAATGAGAGTTTTATAAAAGTGGGCCAACCAACAGAAGATGAAGCGGCTCACTTATCCGATTGGATGCAGCTGTCCAAGCTAGAGCAGGCAAGGCCAAAATCGACTGAGTCACAAGGACGATCTTCGTTCAGAAATAAGACAGACATCCAAGCCGAGCGACATGAAGAAGCTGACAAGAGGGAAGATGTAGCCACTCAGAATGTCCAATCATACCAGAGGTGTCCAGAACCCACCCCATCTATTTTCAAGAATCGACAAGTGACTAAATCAGTCGACCGAACTAATCATGTCGTCTTGACGCCAGTCGAGCTCAGTCGACCGATAACGCCAACTAATTCCAACAAATTGAACTGGCTCTGCCGAGCCGAAGTCATACAAGCTCAGCAAAATGAGCTAGATATTCCTCGAGCGATAGACTCATACATGTAAAATACCTATAATACTAATCACATCCCACATTAAAGTATATGCAAAAATTGAACATCGCTATTTTGTACTATACCCTATAAACAAGAAAATTATTTCATGAATAAGACATGACATATCACCGTTAATTACTATTCTTCTCTCTCTCTCTCTCTCTCTCTCTCTCTCTCTCTCTGGACGCACACTCTATTCCTTGGGATGAGATTCACAGATAAATCATGATTCGACACACACACACACAACACACACACACACACACACACACACACACACACACACACACACACACACACACACACACACACACACACACACACACACACACACACACACACACACACACACACACACACACACACACACACACACACACACACACACACACACACACACACACACACACACACACACATATATATATATATGTTGAATCTCACATTGTCTTGTGAATTATACCAAAAGAATAGAGTGTAGGACAGAAGGAAGAGAGAGAGAGAGCGAAAGATGAGTGCACTATTTAACATTAAAATGAGGGAATTGTGTAATCTTTTATTTATGAAAATCACTGACTAGTGTAAGTTGATCAGTTTTCTGAGCTGCTGGGTCTTTTTTTGTTAGACTCACCTTCGCCACATCATTTTATTTAGGTTGTAGATTACTTCGAGATTCGTGCTAACACATTTTATGTGTACATATTTAGTTTGACGATTATATTACTTTTTGGAAGTTACACAGTGATAAGAACAATATAATTTAATATAAAAAGTGAGTAGTATTTATAATTACTGAATGATACAATAATTGAGCTCCCTTTGAATTATGTGCCCGAGATTCCTATAAATAAGGAGTAAGGAGTGCGCTTTCTCCATCTTCCTCTAATTTTCTTCACTCATTATGGTTGAATTCCTCTAATTTTATTCACCTGGATGGAAATGAGGAGTCAAATTCTAGTGTTGTTCTGGACTAAAGAATCGTCAATAACTTCCTGGCTCTGCAGTCGTCAACCACCGTTAATCGTCACATCACTTTACATATCTAGTGATAACTTTCGGCGACAACTACTTATAACCAATGTACTCATAATATGATGACATTTGTCAGACTCATGAAGTTTTTCGTATATTTTGTAGGGACCAACGCACTTAGAATATGATGAATTTTCGCTAACTCATGAATTTTTTTATACATTGTGCAGGAAAAAAGAATTGTGCTTGGTGTAGCTCTGTAATCATTATTCATTAATTATGGAATAATGATGCATCTTCGTAGTTATGCACTTATGATGATTTACTTTAACTGAGCTAGGCCCAAGATTTTTTTTTTTTCTGTTTCTAGGTTTTTTTCACGTAAAATGTTCTAAAGCCTTCTCTATTATTACTATATTATTTGTATGTGGGTTGGATATTTGTAAATCATTGAGATATTATCACTCTATTGTCATGAATCTTCAGATAAGCAATAGTTTGACAGTGTCTATGAGAAATGAAGTCCCGTCAATATAAATCTACACTTCTTTAATGACTAAGAACCGCTACACACTAGCCTCTTTTCTAATATCTATCATTCCAGGGCATGGTCTCGGAGTCTAGAACATCAAGCCTCTTATTTGTCTCCCAACAATATACATCATCCTGTATGGTTCAAGAAGAAATTTTTTTAACAAATATAGTTCATTCTCTTACTCTTCGTAGTTCTAAGGAGTTTTTGCTTTTGGCCGATATGGTCCTCCAACACTTCAATCCAACAATATTTAAGCTTATAAACATTGACTTTTATGATGAGATCTCCGACTCGTGTGAACATATTGATTATTGTATAACAATCATGCATATACAACGAGCCACTAATGTACTTCTCTAAGAAGTCTTTTCTGCCACCCTTAAAGGTCATGTATGTACTTGGTTCAGTTCACTCTTAAGAGGAACTATTCATAGTTTTGATGAACTTGTCAGACTTTTTGTGGAGAAATATATAGCAAATCAAAGAATTATCAAATACACTTCTCATTTATTTTGGAATTTATCAAAATGAAAGAGAGTCACTTAAAAAATATTTTAAAAAATTCTCTATGGAAACTAATCAAATTTCAGGAGTGCATCCAAAGTTATTGATGGGCATTTTCCTCGGAGAGTTATGTCTCGGGCCTTTCTTAATCTTCATCAATGCGAGAGATAGTTTGTTCTTACCCCAACATCATCCATCATATTGAAGCTCAAATCACTCCAAATGAAGCCGTTTATGCACATCAAAAGCAATTTGAAAATTTGTTTGGCAAATGCAAACACACTATTGAAGAAATTGTACATACCATCCTGGAAAGAAAGCAGGCAAAGTCAACATATACATCTAATCATATTCAAATGAACACATCCGTAAATAATGTTTTAATGGAGATTAAAAATTTAGAATATCTAAAGTGGCCAAATTCACAAATAATTTCAAATGGTGGAGAGAAATCTCAATATTATCATTTTCATCGTTCAGAAGGGCATTCAACGAAAAGATGCATTCACTTAAAGGAAGAAATTGAACGGTTGTATGTCAAGGTCACAAGACTCGTTACTTAAAAACCCCTACTTTTTTAGCATGTTTTTCGGTTGAGAATGAATTTGGTCTATTTATGAGTGTATATATATTTATTTATATTCTAACTGTAATATTGTTTTATTAAATAATATTCATCATTCATTAACTGCTCAATTTCATCTCACGTCAGCATCAAATTAAAATAACGGCGTTTGTGAAGAAAATGATTTGTAATCATGTTTTTTTTTTATCTACCGCAATTGGCTGTTTGTTAGCGTGATTTTATTCGTTAAGCAAGATTTATGCAATTGTAAATCTTGCGAGAGAGTTATAAATGTCCAAGGATCTATTTCAGCCCTATTTTATTGTAGTGGGCGGGTTGCCCGGTGGATGGTTGTTCATAATGATGGGTGGTGGTAATGGTTGTAGGAGCAGTAGGTTTCACTAGATTGTCAGTGCAAAAGTGATGTTGGACTTCAGCTCGTTCTCTAAGCTTCACTCTTTTTGAAACTTTAAGCTCTAGCTCCCCCCACTAGAGGGAGGTATGACTTTATTTATAGAGTTCAGTTTACAAATAACGAAGGAATTCATAGCACTATGATCAGACCGCTTGGAGAGATCACTTTGATCAGATGACATTTTATGGACATTCAAGAGCCTTAACTATGATGAAATTGGGAGAACTTTGACTCGTAGTATTTCGTCAAGACGTTTGATTTGATTGTAAGTTTGTCTGATTCAGAATCCGTTTGAACTTCAAAATATGGCTGAAAAGCTATTAAAGCGCTTTAATGACATGATTTGGGCTTGATTTGATATGGATTGGATTAATTTTGGTACAGTTGGGTCTGTCTCATCAAGTCGGTCGGTTTGACTATAAATTTGTTAAAATCACAGTTCTGGATGACTTTTAATCGAAGTTTGCATGGATCGCCCAGAGATCCGTGTCATGTTTGGAGTTTTGTGTAGGATAATGGATTTTTTTATGACATATAATTCATACATAACGCACAATTCTGTTAATTTACATATTTAAAATCTAAGCTTTTATTTTGTTATAACACTCAAATCTTTCATATAATATCTAAAATATCACTCAATATTTTTTTAAAAGTGTTGTCATGCATAAAAAATAAAACAAGATGGTATTTGTTGAATCCTTTTAGGATTATGGATCTTGTGATGTGTGTGAGCTCATACAATCTAGACAAGACTAGTGGATAGAAAGTAAGAAAAGAATGAAATGAGCACTCTTTTGGGTAGAGGGGAGGCGAGAGAAACTAGTTTAAGGTTGGATGATCACCCCTATTTATTCGATTAGAGATGTTTTCTCTATCTTTTTGAGTTATAAAGAAAGAATATTAAATGATTTTAGGCTGATACAATTACTGTCCACATAATATATTGATAAAAGATTGATATGAGATGAGAATGGACGTCATGCCGTCAGACACGAACTGATGTATTATTTTTCTTTATTCCCAACTAATATTTAACAGTTGATGTCTTATGAGAAATATGTGGTTGATCAATTTGGTAGGTCAAGCCTATAAGTCAACCTGATAGTTGATACTCGACAACTGAGCTCGACGGGTCAACCCTGCAGCTCTGCGTGTAACATTAAATAGATCTATATGAATCTCCGCATGACCATCAATCCCACGATGAGAGTTGCTAGTATCAATTTTCTTACTAAAATTTGCATACATGTCAAATAACTCTTTTATATTTACACATTAAATACAAGATATTTTTTTAAAGTAAAATTAAAGATTTTAGTATAATGCGTGTAAAATATTGAAAAAATATATATATTAGATGTGTAAATAAATAAGAATTGTATGGTATGTATGTAAATGCCATTTCTTTCAAATTTATTTGTAAATTGATTCACATTACATATGTTTGTGAGATCTTGCCTTAGCTCACATTTATTTCAATTTTGGAACTCAAATTTTATAAAATAAAATACCGTCTATCAAAATATACAAAATTACAGGAATTAAATTAAAAAAGAAAAGATAGAATGAATACAGGCCTAACAATACCGTTTGGTCACGTGAAATCGGCCCACCAATCGGCAGTTTCTGACTCAATACGGACACTGCTCACGACCCGGTCAACCGGTTCTGGACCCCACTTTTAGTCTTAACAGTCACAAGAAACGAGGATAAGGGATCCGCAAAATAAATAAATAAAATAATGTTGCCCGTAAAAATAATTATACAAAATTTTTAGATAAAAATATAAAAGATAATTTTTTTTTATAACTAATCTACGTTAAATCTTCACTAATGTATATATATTGAATCTTAAAATGTACATTATGAACACAACTCGAGAGTTAGAATCGAACGAATGAAAAAGAAATAGAGAGTAGAATAAACTAAAAATTCACTCTATACTAAACCACGGGAGATGTCCTTTCGTTCATCATTTTGTTTCTTACTTATAGGAGAGTATTTGTACAATTACAGAAATGAGTGAACAATTATGAGAATCGTTCTTAATAAAACTACTACTTTAATTAATCGTATGTATTTTATATCATATTTGTATTACAACTTGAATTTTAATATGACGGCAATTGGTTGGTTGGTCTGCTTGAATTCTGTAGGTCGTGGTGCCGGCTGAGTTGCAACCGCGCCTTCCGAAGTAAATGTCAGTTGGCTGAGGAGCCCGGACGAATGTGATCTCGCCCGTCGTAGTAAAAGTCGGTCGACCAACTAAAGATGCATGCAA
The DNA here is from genome assembly GCF_001263595.1 of Phalaenopsis equestris. NCBI lineage: Eukaryota > Viridiplantae > Streptophyta > Magnoliopsida > Asparagales > Orchidaceae > Phalaenopsis > Phalaenopsis equestris. The sequence goes on along the minus strand of NW_018164869.1, from coordinate 5,616,164 downwards.
GAGCCTCTTAGATTGTAAAGATTTGAGTAAAAGCGGGTCCACCAACTTTGATTGTAAATTTTTTTTAATATAATTTGAGTAATTTTAATATGATTTGAATGAGTTCTATAATAATTTTATCACGTTTTACTATAATTATAATAGCTACAAGGAAGTATAGTCTAAGCTTGTCATAACATAATATAATGACAAAATTTATAACTCAACATAACATAAATTTGACACATTAAATTGTAATCACGACAAAAAAGACATTGTAGACTATAAATTTAATATATTATATTGCAATCATAGTAGTTATGACATGGTCCATTTTACTTGATGGTTTAGTTTGCAAGCACAATAGCTATAATACAATACAATATAAATTTAAAAATATGAAATACAATCGCAACATCTATAACAAAATATAATTAAGTGTACATCACTTGCACTATTGAATGAATAAGATAATATTTAAACATACATCATTTATAGAAACAAATGAATGTCTGGTAGACTATAGGAAAATATACTAGAACTTGCGGAAAAAACGATTGCTTTTTACATGTCGGAAAAATTGTTCTAATTACCATCGTATATCAACATTATTTTATTTTCTGACTGTTTTTAATTATAACCGACAAAATAATACGTCGGTTATAAATAAATATTAATCGACAACTATAGCTCGTAGGTTATCTTCAAACCTGTCATCTGACAGGATTTTAGCTGACGCATTTTATTATTAAGCAACGGGAACGGTCATCAGTAATAGTGTTAATAACTGATGCAATGAAAACCATTTATAGATTGTCAGAATTAATATTATTTCCTGCCCAAAATAACCTCGCACCTGGTCTTGCTGTATTCTCTCATCTCGGCACTCGTCTCTCCCTGAAACCATCGCATGTCCCTCTCAGTTTCATCTAGAAACATCGTCTTCGTCTCTGAAACCCTCGCGATACAGTCGAAATAGAAGCTAGTTGTGAACGCAGTGGCGGGATTGCGGCTTACAGTGACTGAAAACTCCCATTTTTCCCCTCCTTCCACTCCTCTACAACCTGAAAAGACCAAGGAAGATAACTTGATATCTTCATTTTCATTTTTATTTTCATTTGCTTTGAAGAATGCATTTAAAGTATAGAGTTTAGAAACTATTAGGTTTGTCAAATATTTTCCTATTTTAGTTGGATTACATCTAGGGTTGTGAATTTAGATTGAATATCATTGATCGCTCGAAGATTGATTCCAATATTGGCTTGGATCGAGATCATATCAAAATAAATGGACGAGTTGCAAGCCAAATTTTTTTGATCGAATAATTTCGAGCCGGTTTTGAGTCGATCTTAGCTCGGCTCGAAATCAGATCGTTAACACTATATGACTGTGAATTTAGCGAATATAGCTCGAAGATAGTTAATCGCTCAAAAATTTATTCAAATTTTGGCTCGAATCGAGATTGAATCAAAATAAAAGAGCTGAACTACGAGCCAAAATTTTGGATCGAATTTTTTTCGAGCTAATTTTGAGTCGACTCCAGCTCAGCTCGAAAGCGGATCGTTAGCATCCCTAGTTACATCAGGGATCAGATTTAAGCACAGATGTTTTTGCATTAATTATAGATGCTCAAATTAGACATTTACAGGAGGATGCATCTTTGTGTATGCTTTTTTTGTCGGTGATATCCTTCTTGTGGATAAGACTAGAGAAAGAATTTAGGAAAAACTTAAATATTGAGGCCTATATTGGAGTCTAAAGTCATTCATTTGAGTAGATCTAGAACCGAATACTTGAAATGTAATTTTAGTAGTAGTAGCTTTAGTTAGTAGTAGTAGCTTTTTTAGTAGTAGTAGCTTTAGTGACAGAGTTGTAACTACGGGTGATCAAATCATTTAAAAGGTGTGAACGCTCTAGATATCTCAGGTCTCTTATTCAAAATGATGGTGATAAAGATGAGGATGTGATTAATTAGTAGATTTCAAGTTGGTTGGCTGACGTGGAGGAATGCATCTGGCCTATTGTGTGATAGAAAATACTGCTTAGACTTGAAAAAAAAATTTATAAGATGGTGATGAGACATGCAATATTCTATGGCGTAGAATGTTGGTCAGCGTAGAATGTTAGTCATTAGATTAAGGGGTTGTTTGGTTGAATACAAGATTTAGTTTGAATGGTTTTTTATAAATCCTTCAAATCCAGAATTATCTAATCCTGAGGTACTTGTCGAATCCAGAATAGAAATTGGTTCAAAAAATGTTAATCACTCTGAAATTGATTATAAGTTTAACTTGCATGTGAAATTTGAGATGAAATAAACGCGCTGAGGTACAGTTAATACTGGGAATCTGCATATCAAATTTATTTGGAACCTACATCATCTCGACTCGAAGTCGGATCGTTTAACATTTTAATATGCCAATTCCATCGAAGATCATTAAGCGGTTGAACAATGACTCATAATTGATTAAGGTGTCTCCCTCTAATAGTGTATGCCACTGTTGTTATGACAACCCGCTCACAAATATATTTGTTTTATATTTTGTTTCCAAGTGAAAAGCCAGTAGCAAACCCCATGCAGATCACTGACATTACAGTTGTTGAGAAAGTGTAAATGAAATATATTCGTGAATGAGTTGATGTAGTTATGGTGACAAACAAAAATAAAGATAAAATATTGATGAATGTTAGTCGATTATCGATCTTAGACAACCTTAACAACATCAATAGGTTGTTAACCTTGAGATTTTGAGCTTAAATATTGTCAGCTCTAAAGAAATTTGAGTCAAAATTAAAATCAATCAACTGAGCACTAATTATTGTTTTGTATTAAGAAAAAGTCATTCTAATGGTTCATTTAGACTTCATGATGTCTCTTTCTAATCTTATCTCCAATTGTACCTACTGCAACCCTATCACGGACATATTTGTTTTGTATTTTTTTTCTACTATACAACCAATCATATAATTAAAGATGCTCGTCGCCGCAACCACTACACGATTGACTAAACATCTGGAAATATTGCATCCTCCAATGTGAAGTCTAATTTCCATGCTTAGAATGTAAATTCACTTCGAATCTAATTTACCAATTCTAAGATGAAAATTCACATCAAAATCTAAATTTCATTGCCTTAATTCCCATTTTTGTAATGCATATTATATTTCAAAGTGAATTTTCATTTCGGAACTAACACCTTAGATTTCGATGTGAATTTTCATTTTTGCTGTGAAAATTAGACTTCATACTTGAGAATGCAGTGCGAAGTTGAAGATTAGAGTTGAAAAAACTAAGCTCCCAATAAGTTAATATGTCCTCCTATTTATTATAATTGAAGTTTACAGGACTAATGCCTTTAATCACATTTAAGTAATTTTTTTGTAAGTAAATAAAAATTTCTCAATGATGATCTTAATGAAAGTAAATCTCAACCGAATGATTCAAGTTCATAACTCATGTATTTAAACTACAAAAATATTGAAATGAATATTCAAATGAAATAAATCATTAAAGCTTCAAACAAACCCATACACCCTCTACAACCATTTGTCAAGGGTGATAAATTTGATGTTAACCCAAACTTACAAAGTGTCAATATCATGTTAAGTATAATATTACATTCACAATGAAATAATCTCATGCTAATAAGGTTGTGACATGAGTTATCTATACATGTAGTTTGGGCAGTAATCTCTAGAAGTGAAGCGGTTACTACTAGAGTCTTTTTATCCGGTGATTTGGCCTGACGGACTCTAATGCTTTTATCAAGACTATAGCCTATATGTTCCTCAACAATTTTATGCACTTTTAAACTGTGAATCATATGGTATACACCATATGTCATAAAATTTTCCTTTAGCTAAGGTTAATCTATTATTGTTCCTTTAGATGAATATTCACTCTAGTTTTAGTAGATTTCACTTAATTGAAGCAACCCATAGATGTCAATAAGGATTATTTTATTAGGTTGGACACCTCCTCCAACTAAGTTGACAAAATCCATGGAAACTTGGTCAGAATAAATCACGGGATCTTGATCTAGTTAATCATGATTTTCTTCATCATAAGTTCAAAGCATACGGTGATACACTTTATATCATAAAACCCAAGTATGCTACTATAAGCTAAGCAATTAAAGTTCTAATAATCAATCTTAATTCAAAGTGTATTCCTATTATCTAGAGGGGTAACTAACCACAAGAGCTTTTATCTCTGAGAAACCTCAAATCTCGTATCTTAAAGTCCCACAAAATGAGGGCAAATTTTTTAGGTAAAGTCTTATCTACAATTATATCGGCATTTTAAAAAATTGAAGCCCATGGATACCACCTTTTCATACTAATACAAGGCATGGGATTGGTAATAAATTTTTAATTGCTCGAGCTTATTGAATGCTTGTTAGAGAAAAATAATATAACCACCATAAGGCAAGTAGAATCTTTGCTTTTTACAATAGTTATAACAAAACAATTAATTCACATATGTGCCATTCTGATTAAATTTAGTCTAAATGCAAGTTAAGATAGTTATTTCAAGAATTTAAGACTTGTGAACTGGATAAGGAATTTTACTAATTTGGTTTTGCTAAGCATATGAGCATATACCATAAAAAATCTATACTTGCTATCCATATTATTAGTTTATGTGATATGGATCCAAATATAGATCTAGGCATGTATTGATGCGTGCTAGAAAATTTGTAGCGGCAGAGTAATGAATTATCGTCTTAGCATTACACGAGAATTCAACACACACAAATAAAAGAAGAGAAGTAAGCAGGAGAAGACACCACAACCTTTTACATGGAAAACCTTTGAGAGGGAGAAAACCACGAGGTTTAGTCCAGTTGAAATAATCCACTATGAATTATGAGTACATATGTTCATTTTTCTCATAAATTAGGGAAAATGGAATTGCAAAGCTGTATAGTTTAACTACAGCAGGTTACAAGGGTCATTGTTGATTGTTGTGGTGATATTACTGTCGTGATTGTTGTAGAAGGTTGCTTCAGAATCGTTAATTGATTAGAGAAACCGTAGTAGTAAGTTGCGGGAACGGTGGACGACATAAGCTGTAGTGGCGAGTATGAATGATGTTTGTAGGCCGCGGGGACTGGAGTCGGGAGTTGCACGAGCTGTGAACCATGTAGGCTAATGGGGCGAGAATGAATGACGTTTGTAGGCCGTGAGGCGAGAGTCATGAGCTGCACGAGCTGCAAATCACGTAGGTTGTTGGGGTGAGTATGAATGGCGTCCATAGGGCGCGGTGGCCGGAGTCTGGAGCTGCATGAGCTGATGACTGTGTAGGTCTTTGTTGGCATATAGACTGTAGTGGTGAGCAGTGGTGACATCCATAGACCGTTGAGACCGGAGTTGGGAGCTGCATGAGTTAATGACCACGTAGGTCGTAGTTGGCACATGGACCGTAGTGCGAGCTCTTGTCCCACAGAAGGGAGATATTTACTAGATTTTCCAAGTTACAACTTTAACTGAAGGTATCTGGTCATCGGTGGTTGACGACGATCGGTGGTGGTCGACGGCGGTAGGTGGACCCCGGTCGGTGATGGTTGACGGCGATTGATGTTGTTCGATGACAATCGACAGTGTTCAACAACGGTTGACTGTGATGTTGGACTTCAGCTCTTTCTCAGAGTTTCAAGTTCTCTCCCAAGGCTTTCACCATTGCTCATGAGAGGGGTGAAACTCTATTTATAATGTTCTGAGTGCAATTAATGCAGGAATATGAACTGTTTTGATCGGAAGGTCCAGAGAGCTTCCCTCGATCATACGACTTTTACCGGACATTTGAGTGCCTTAATGATGTCAGAATTAAGTAATATTGAGCTCGTTGGATTCTTCACGTCGAGCTGCTTGATTCAAATATAAACTTATCATATTTGACAACCTTTTGATCGTTCAAATGTGTCTGGAAATCATCTAAGCGTGGTTTAATGACTTGATCTGGGCTTGATTTGATTCAGATTGAGTTAGTTTTCATATTATTAGGTCTGTCTCATCAAGCCGGTCAGTTTGACTATAAGTTTGCTGAAATTAAAGTTCTGGATGAATTTTTATCAAGATTTGAATGTTTCATGCTTAAAATATTATCTCGAAATTCGCGCCATGCCTCGACATTCGTGTCAGATGATGAAAATTTGTTGGTGGCGTATCATGTATATGAGTGAATCAACAAGGCTCAATTGACAAGCAACTTTTATATGTCAAAAGCATTCAACTAATTGCCATTACATATTTACTTACAACAAAAAAAATATGTGGAAAATAAATTATTTAAAAAAAATATGATAAAAGAGATTATGCATAAATTTTGTATCTTAAAAAATGTGAAATTAATTCAATTACTTTTTGTTTAAAGAAGATCCCCTCCCACACCACCCCAAAGAGGAAAATCATTGATCAATTTTAGTTCCATTAAGCAATCAATATGACACTATCTCTTTATTTTCTTATTGGCATATTGAAGCCATGCTTGCTTAATACAAAATAAAAAAGGAATAGAAAAGTAATTGGCATACAATATAAGTTTAGATAATATTTTCATGTAAAAATCTTCTGATTTTCAACTTTCAATCTCTTCGTCCATATACTCACAGTTCATTAGTTGTTACTTATAATTTACCTATTTTACAAATGAGTTGTTTCATTCGAAGCAAAATTAATGCATTATATTTCTATGTGAGTTTTAAAAATCTGTCACCCATATTTTATTTTGTCAACAAATACAATATATTATATGAATAAATTTTTTTTTTCTGTTATTACTCTAATAATTCCTCAGCATAAAAAAGTTTAAAATAAATAAAATAAATAATTAAAAAATAATAACATTTTGGAAAAAAAAAAGAAATATCTCTTAAATGTACCCTTGGTACAGACAAAATAACAAATAACGAATATATATTTATGGCCGCATAAAAGAACTTACCCAAAAGACAAGATAATCGTATGCGAGTCTCCATAACTCCATAAAGGGTGGAAGAGAGCGATGAGACAGGGAGAAGGATGCTTCTTAGCAAGGGTTTGGCGTAGGTCGTGGGTTGCAGAGAAAGTTCTGTAAATCTGTGTCATCGCAGTCTCTCTCTTCCCAATCATCCCTCGATCTTTCTCGTGCTTCACGGATCGTACAGCGTTTTCTTCCTCCAATCGATTTTCTCTCTCCTCATTCACCTGTAAGGGGGAGATTGGGAAGGAAGCCAGGAAAGCGCCGCTTATTTATCCGGCTTGCTCTTATGTCACGAGCTGCTCGGTTTCAGTGGGAAATCTAGGGTTTGATTTTCACCGTAATTCTCTTTGGCAGGTTCCGCGCACCTGGGGGTTAATGGAAGTGAGGGGAGGTTGTATGGAGGGGGGGTTTTCTTGTGAGCGGGAGCGTTGAGCGTATACTTTGGAGGAGCAAGCGGTTTTAATTTGTGTTTTGGTATTCTTGGATTGATGGGGAATCGGATCGGGAAGAGGAGGCAGGTGGTTGATGAGAAGTATACGAGGCCGCAAGGGTTGTACCTTCACCGGGACATCGATCACAAAAAGCTGAGAAAGCTCATTCTCGACTGCAAGTTAGCGCCTTGCTACCCTGGAAGCGATGAATGCATTTTTGATCAGGAGGAATGCCCTATCTGTTTTCTGGTTAGAATCCATGTCTTCGATTCAGTTTGTAATTTTCTTTTTCTTGTTAGTTTTGTCTGTTTTTGCTGCTCTTACTGCTCAAATACAATAGGATCAATCTGCAAACGTGCTATTGTTTTGGATAGGAATCAAAAGAAGATGTATGCTGTCTTGCCATGGAATATATCTTTGAGTTAACAACTATTTAAGCTCTTAAAGTTTATTTCTCGTGGTGTTTGAATTGGATGGGAAACTGCAGAGCAGTTACCGTATTAGAAAGGCAGATTTTACGTTCTTCTTGCTGTAATATATTTATATCTTTTCCAAATTCCTGTGAAAATTGAGCTGTTCATATCTCAATTTAGATGGGGTTGGTTGGACCCAAATATAGCTTTCTAGGAGTTGAATTGCTAGCTTTGATGTAGGTAGTCTATTGGTTTCGCTTCTGCATTGATTATAACTTTAGCTGACTGCTTGTTGCTTTTCTCTTAATCAGAACGGAACTGGTTAATTTTCCATTATGTGCATGAGACATGGAACTTATTGACTAACTTTCAATGCAATTATTCTTATTGTCAGTACTATCCGAGTTTGAACCGATCTAGGTGCTGTTTGAAAGGAATATGCACAGGTACATGTAGTTATCGAGCAATATCTCTTATGGAAAACTAAGTATATTATATTTTGTTGCACCATCCATGATTTTGACGTTAATGCAATATATCCCCTGCCAGAATGTTTTCTACAAATGAAGCCACCTCATTCGTCACGAGCAACACAGTATCCTTTTTGAGTTTTTTCTTTTTTTTTTCTCCATTGAAGAATCAGGATGATTGATATAACCGAATACAGAGATTTTCACTTAACACTACAAGATGTCCCTACTGTAAAACTTCAAACTATGCTGTGGAATATCGTGGTGAGAAGACAAGGGAGGAACGGGGCATCGAACAGATTGTAAGTTTTCATGTTGCTGTTGCTTCTGACTCTTTCAGGCATATGACTTTTTTGAGCAGCAAGCTCTTTTGATCTTGATGTTCTTACTTCTCTGTTCATTCCTTGTTTGAAATTGACTTTTCATTATCCAGGGGCAAAAGGAAATTCTTATATTTTGATGGGAGTGTTTCCATACTAAGAACAGTCATAATTGCAGGAAGAACAAAAGGTCATTGAAGCACAAATAAGGTTGCGGCATCGGGAGATTCAAGATGAACATGAAAGAATGAAGAGAAGGCAGGATGTAAGTTCATCAAGTAGAGTGGCAGCTTCTGAAGAAGCTGAATGCCATGATGAAACAAACACTTCACTTTCAGGTTCAATATATACCATACTAGCTATCCATGTAGTTTAGGGTAAAATGATTTGATTGTGTTTCCTCCCTATTCAAAGATAGGATTAAATTGTCAAAATAGTCTATTGACTATTACTTTGGCCCATTTTTGTCCCAAAGTTTATAAAAGTGCCAAAATAGTCCCTAGATTTTTTTAATCTGGGCTATAATTGGCCAGATTAAAAGACTATTTTAGCACCCATTAAAAGAGGCTGAGGATTATCTTGACACTTTTATGTACTCCAGGACTAAAATTGCTCTCTACAAAGAGTTGGGACAGTTTTGACAGTTATCTCTCCAAAATAGTAAATTAAATACACATCACCTTATTATCGTTTACAGTGTCATCACATGCATGCCAAGACCAAGGGTTTGGATTTGTTTCTTCCAGAAGCTTATCCACCATTCCAGTTGACACTCGATCCCATATAAGGCAACACAGGTTAGTGTATAATTGATATCCCTTCTTTTATATTTGTTATTTTGTGGTGTTTTGGATATTGACTATATATATATATATATATTAGTTTTCATTTTATTGTGAACTGAAGTTCATGTGTTCTGCAAATTTAAAGAAATTATATCGGTCTAACATATTTATAGTTTTATATGAGTTTGTCTAAGGAGCTGTGTTGTTTGTGTTGGAGACCTTGTTGCGAACCTCCCGGGTAGAAAAATAAACACTGGACCAAGATTGGAAAGAAAATGTTTGTTTTCTTCTTACTTTTTGAGTATGAATTGAGTAGATCAGCATGGCTAATGAGCAGCAAAATCTGTTGTGGGATATCTGCTTGATGCTAAATTCTAGGAAGGCTTGTTTGCATACCGAAAAAATAATACATCAGGACTCCTAACGTAGAGCTACGTTCGGATTAGAATATTCGGTTGTGTTACAAGAATATTTCATCTGCGTTATTTGTAAAAATAATGTGTTATTCGAGTATTATATGGTGTTATTCAAGTATTTTGCGGTGTTATTGGAATATTCCATCACGTTAATTGATTTGGGGTTGAAGTGTTATTGAAATATTCCCCTACATTACTTGATTTGGGGCTGTGTTATTCCAATAACATAGTGGAAATTAAAATAATATGGGGAATATGCTGAATAACACAGTCCAAAATCAAGTAACGCAGGGGAATATTCAATAACAGTTCAATATAATCAAATAACACTATTTAATACTCGAATAACACTATTTAATACTCGAATAACACATCACTTTTTCAAATAACGCAGATGTAATATTCCCGTAACAACCAAATATTTCAATCCGAACGTAGCTCTACGTTAGGAGTCCTGACATAATATTTTTCCTTGTATACCAGACTCTTCTTTTTTTTTCACCTTTAAAAAAATGGAAATTTTTTTGCTTGTTTCTAGGACTCTTTATGGACATGTCTTGTAACTTGTAAGCACTTCTGTTCTCTTTGAACGATAGGTGAAATCATATAGTTCTAAGTTGTATCTTGACCCAATCCTGATGCTAAATTCTAGGAAGGTGTGTTTGCATACCAGACTTTTCTTTTTTTTTCACCTTTAAAAAAATGGAATTTTTTTTGCATGTTTCTATGACTCTTTATGGAAATGTCTTGTAACTTGTGAAACACTTCTGTACTGTTTGAACAATAGATGAAATCATATGGTTTTAAGTTGTATCTTGATCGAGTCCTATTTCAAACGAATATTATTATTTTTACTTTCTCAATGTCTGCTGATATCAACACATGGTGCTCATGGGATCAGTTTTTTTTCCTTCACAACAATTTGTCTAATCATTCATATATTCTTTTAATGATGCTCTCTCATGTACTATATATAATATGTATCTTAGAATCACTTAGAGGGGTCTTATGATGGCGTTGATCACTCCCCTTGTAACTTTAATTTCATTATCTAGTTAACCAAATTCCTCTATTCGGAGTTCTCTTAATTTTCATTCTTTCTATTGCCCACAAATCTTCCTTTTGAATTCTTTTATTTGTGTTTTCCTTTTTAGTCTTACTTCTGTTCTCTGGTTGTACATTATCGGCTATCCATTCCACTCGATGAACAACCGTGTTTCTGTACATTCCTTCAATCTCATCACTCTGAAGTTTAAATCAAGTAATAACTTAATTTGTAAATTTTTTATTTTTTTTAAATTGAAACATGCTTGAGTGAAAAGAAGATAATTGTGTAGAGGAGCTGTGTTTTTCTTACAGAATGCTACATAATTGCGAATTTCCACTGAAAAAAATAACTTGTGATATTGTAGTCAATGCTTTCTACACCTAGATGATAAATTTTTCTATTCTTCTAATCAGTTTATTCCACCTATTCATGGCATTGTGCAGTTTTGATGATGAAAATTAGTCTATGAAGGAGTAACATAAATCTGACTGGTCCTCTGCATGTTTTTACCTGCAACTTTTGGAAGCATTCAATATGTGAATTCGCACATGCTCCAAGCTTGTGCATTGGACTTGAAAATTTTGTTTTGAGAGTATCTGTTTTTATCATGTCATTTAACCAACGAGAAAGAGCTTTTAACAATCAACCTCGACTTTTGGAGATATTGGCATGGAATTAGTTTTTTTTTCTTTAAACTTTTTTTCTGTTTGTTCTGCTTGTCTTCTAATAAGTTATCTAGTATGTGGATAATTTTGTAATTTTTAAACTATATAGTGCATCATCTCTTAACCATAAACTGACGATGATAAGAAAAATGCATATAGCACGTTTGTGAAATTTCTGTTAAAATCTCTCTCTAATGCTTTGACCAAATTAGTTTTTATTGAAGAGTGTTAAGATGGATTGAGTGTCAGCATTAAAATTCTTACTAATAATCATATTGAACGAGTTGGTAATCAAAATGTTAAGATAGATATGTGACGAAATTATGACATATAAATTTGATAATGAGTATATTAGGATGGCAATAGTAGCATTTCTTGTAGATATGATATTGAAAAAGTAAACTTATATAGTTTCTATATGTGCTATGAATGATGAATATTCACTCGATGGATACAATGACAACAACAACAAGCCTTTGTCCCTCTAAGTGGGGTCGGTTATATGAATCCTTTTTTTCTATTGTCCTATGAGTGCCTTTTTTATTTAATTTTAATTTAAGATCTTTTTTATACAACAGATCCAAGTATTTTTAGGTATACTTCTACGTTTCTTAACATAAGTCAAAATTAAAACATCTACTCTCCTAACAAGGTCATCAGATAGTCGGCGTTTAACGTGAACAAACCATCTAAGACAACTCTTTCTAATTTTTTTTTATCACTTCAGCTACTTTAACCCTTTCATGGACATATTCATTTTGCATTTTGTCTCTAAGTGTAAGCCAGTCATTCACCTGAGCATTCTCTTCTCAACAATACTTGAATTAATTTTATGCATCTCTTTTATAGGCCAACAATACTTGAATTAATTTTATGCTTCTTTTTTACGGGCCAACATTCCACACCATTAAGCATTGTAAGTATCACCACCAGTTTATAATTTTTTTTTTTAAGTCTAAGCGGCACCTCTCTATCACACAATAGGCCCGTTGCATTCCTCCACTTCAACCATCCAACTTGAATTCTACTAGAAACATCCCTATCTATTATCATTTGACGCGAGGAATAAAAGGGTTATGCTGTTACTTGTCCGTGAGGATCGGGCGCCCAGTTCCTGCGATCGGGGCGTAACCAAACCAAATGCTTCTTCCTGTATTTTCTTTCTAATTTCCAACATGTTTCTTTTTATTTTTCTTTCTTTTCTAGTCCTTCTTATATATGTATTGTATTAGAGTTTGAATTGTCAATTTTTTTGAGTTTACTTGCTCGGGACAGCCGCTGACGTCTCTGGTTTTTCCTTTTAGGGTTGTTTCCAAGGATCGAGTGATGCTCTGGTTGTGTCTCGCTTTCGAAATGGTGATTATGCTTTCCTCAACCCTTCTATATCCTTTCCACATCACTCTCTGTCATTCCTCATCGCCTTCTTTGTTGTAGCTACCCAGAGCAATCAATATTCTCGTCTTTCATGCAGTTTTCTTCCTTTCAGCTGCCAATATTGTCTTCTCCTCCCTACATCGCTTTAGTTGCCCATATACCCCCACCTTGTTGTTTTATTGCCTTTTAGCCGTCTTAAGTGCTTGCTGTTGTCGGCCGAAAAAAATTATTCAGGGATGAAATGATTTAAGGTTTAATTTAATTTATATGTATATGATTTTATAAAATAGCATTTTAAATTTGAAAAAAATGTTTTAATTTAATTTATATATGACTATAATTTTGAAAAAAATATTTATATATATACATATATATAGCTTAGAAAAGTAAGACCGAACAGATCTCACATATTTGATAGTTTAGGATGTTGAACACGATATTGCAAATAACACGCTATCCCGAAGGATAAACATACCGTTTGTTAGTAGACTTAACCACCTAAACTAAAGAGTTTGTGACGTCCGTTTGGTCTGCGAAACCTTTTTTTTATAAGTCGACAACTTCTGTTATTTAACACAGATAGTTAAATAATGTTTTTATTAAGCTGAGTCCTTAAGTTCTCTATAGAGGCAAACCCTTAAAGTTAATTACATCTTAGACAATTAAAATCACCTAAGAAGACCCTCGATTAAATTGTGATTTTGTCTTCAAGATTGCAAAGTTTAAGTTTCTAAGTTTAAATGTGAGGAAATCAAAGGGGAATGACTCAAAATGTGAACAATTATTTTTAGAAGTTAATGGAGTGAAAGGTAGGGGATTTCACAGATCCGGGGAGAACCCCGATGACTTCCCAACTATCCTACGATTGGACCTGAACTCTGAAGAGACGTCCTACACCCTGTTGTCGTTGTCGTGGTCTCGATCGCCGCTCTCCGTCCACTTGCTTCCACACTCCGCTTCTTGGAAAAACTGCTCTAAACTCCTTAACACATCGATCATAGGTTTGGGGTTTTGGTGTGTATAAATGTACAGTTGTTAGGTCAGTGGCTCTCTATAGGGTGCCTTCTAAACTGGATGTCCTGCTGTCCTCTATCCTAAAAGGTCATTGCAAGTCTATAGAAGCAACATGATTAATAAAAGGGAAACATGCTACGAAACGCAGTAAACAATAAACAGTAGCATTGCAAGCATGAGTTGTATATATATGCAGTAAAGTACAGTGAAGAAAGCGAAACGTTGTAAATATAAAATAAACCGGTCTACCTGACGCGTCGGCCGCTCCCGTAAATGAGGTCGGTGTCACAGGTACAAGTAAACGAGTATAATGAAAAGAATTTAAGAAATGTGTAAGCATGAATTTATATAAACAAAAATGAATAGCGAACATCACTTGAAAAGCTCGAGAAAAGCGACAAATGCCCCACGGTAACTCGAAGAAAATCGTCGAAAACACGAGAAAAATTCTGAGAAAATCACGAATGATCTACAAAGATCCCAATAAAACCGTAGGATACACAAGAAAAAATTGAGGAAAGAAAGAAAACCATAAGCATTTGGGTCGGGGCAGGCTCAGATTTATGTATTCTCAAGGGACTCCGAAGGCAACTATCGGTCACCCGTATGTATAGAGCCCGACATTCAACTAGAAGAGTTTCCTACAATACCAATTTAGGAGGGTACTCCTTAGTCCAGTACCGGCGATTGACATGTGGATAATCAAATTATATTACTTAAAATTTATATTTTTTCATGCATATAAGAGAAAGTAATATGTATTTTTTTATAGTCAAAATACTTTTTTAAATAGCGTATATTTTCTTATCATATCTATTTTTATCATTTTTACAAAATATGATTCTCTACAAGTTGATCGCACTGTCGGATTATGATCGCCAACAATCTAAGAAGGCAAGAGTGTTCTGCTATTTTGGTGTCGGTGAATAATATTGTCATCTTATAGTTCACCGGGTTCCTGAGTTGGGTCCTGATGTCGTAGGATGAAACATTATTCTGCTCTACCACCGAATGCCTTTATCATAAAGACCTGAAACCTACAAAAAAGAGCATCCAACTTACGATATTGCTTGATGGTTCATATATAAGCACAACTATATATGCGCGCTTATGTTTCAGACATAAACAACTAAACTCAAATCAAGAAGCACGGAAGAAAAAAGAAAAATTGGGTGAGAGAGAGAGAGGAGGGAATGATTCACCTGAAATAGCAAAGAGGTGAAAGGTGTCTCGGCCCTCAAAACTGCATCGAAAACCATCAACCAAAAGGCCCAAAGAAAATGCAGCCCGACAATCCAAGAATCAACCAAGGTATCATTTCCTCTAATTCAGTAAACGAATCTACCTAAATGATATCATTTTCAAACTACATCTCAAACAAATCGAACAAGAAGGGGACCGAACCAATGCGACGACTACATACATAGCCCGTAATTCTTATGTATTTATACACCCAATCCTTAAAACTCAAATGTTACATTCACACCATCCAAACCTTTCATAATACATCCAAAAATGCCCTCATTTTAATTTTAAAGAGATGAAGTGTATCCCCTCATGCATAGGTTAGGTGACATAAAATAAAATTTGGAAGTTTAGGTGTTAGATATGTAAATGTATAAGAATTCCGTGGTATGTATGTAAATACCCTAAAGGTTTAACTCTTACTCAAAGCATCAAGAAATCTGGAATGAAGGGTGCAGGTGAGGGAAATGCTTGAGTAGGCTCTGTAGCATGAGAAAACGAGTAGATTTCAGAGAAGAGTAGGCCAAAGTAGTTGGAGATGTATCCAAGGGATTGCAACGGTACAAAGGACTTTAGCAATGCAGGCGACGTAAATTTGTGTAAATTAGAAAAGTCTTCCGCCACATATAAATAAATCTGTAATGTATTGATGTCGTAAATGCAAGGATCAACCGAGTCCAAACAGGGCGTAATCAGCATATGAATATAAATTGCTAGAAGATGCTCAAATTCGTAAGGCTAAGACAAAGAATGAATTGTAGGAGAACCAGCAAATCCTTCTTCAATCCACTCTAATCTTCCCTCAGCTTCACATGAATCAACTTCAGCCGTTAAAGTCATTATCAGGAGAACTAGCAAAGTCCCAATGAATTTATTCCAGGTTATACGAGAAATCAAAATTAAATGCACACTCAGTTGTGGAAAAGTCCTCCCTAAGCCCAGGAAAATGGATGCAAGTATAGCCGTATAAAAGAGAAAAAATTCTCAAAATTTCTTTGCACTAGAAGGAATTCCAGTCACTTCCTACAGTATCAATGTGAACAAATGCATCTCAAATTGGAACATGAATTCTATCAAAGCTCTTATAAAAGTTGCCGATAATATATATATATATATATA
>NW_018164869.1:5560015-5599906 GCF_001263595.1 Phalaenopsis equestris | reverse complement strand
AATTTAAATAAAGCCCATAATAAAGCCTGCCGATAACATATATATATATATAATCCATTGTATTACTCCTGCTTTGGAGAACCCATCTTTCTGCCTCCTATTTCATTAAGCCTTCACCATGAGTATCTTGAAGAGAAATATCATTCACAATAATTATGTGTAACATGCCATTTAGATCTCACGCGCAGCCATTAAAGAATAGTGACAAATTTACAGGCATACCACTCGATTATTATGCATTTACATTTCTAATACCTAAACTTCAATTTTTGCATATATCCCCCTTTACCTATACATGTGAAAAAACAATGCAGAAACCGTTAAATAACAAATATATATGTATATGCCAAGCAGGGAAAGTCGGACAACCGAGCAAGAGTGTCCAGAAAACCAGCAAAAATACCAAGCAACCGATTTATGCATATTATCCCTAGAACTGCTCAAGTTACAAAGCCATTCCTCAGCTTTCCTTCCTCTTTTTTTTTTTAGGCCAACATTTTTAAATAAACTCAAAATGAGATAGGATTGGAGACAACAAGAAATAGGGGAGAAAAGAAAAGAATGGGAAGAGATTACCTTATTCAAGCTTTACCCACAAAACTCCAGAAGATTTCAACCACACACACAATATGAAACAGGCAGGAGGAATCACCAGCCAAAGATGCAACAACCTCGCTTGAGCCTTTGCAAACAACAAAAGAAAGCAAAAGAACTCTCAAACACCAAGTCTACAAGCCCCTAACCGAGAAGAGATTTTTGCAGAATCTCCCTCAGGCTCCAATTTTTCGTAACCTCACAACCCCTTCCCCAAGAGGGGTTTTTATAGCAGAGGAGGGGAGGAGAGGAAATATCATAACTTACTGGAGGTTAGGCAACCCGAGAGAAACAAAAGAGAGAATGGAGACAAAGAGCAGGGGCATAAGACATCTGGAAGAAGAGGTTTTACCAATAGAGTGCTTTGAAGAGGTAGGCTCCATGGGTTAAACTTGCCCAAGCAGGAAATTAGCAGATCGCGAGGGCCTTCCACCTTGAGGGATGAAGCCAGTGAAGCATTGGAAAGAAGGATTCTCGGGCAAAGGGTGTCGGGGAGGAGAAAGAGGTCAACCTTTGTCACGTGAAGAGGAAGGTTCGAGAGGAAGGCGCAGGAGAGGGAGCGAGCAGCAATTAGGGCTCGGTGGACGGGCTCCTCTCAGGTCGAATGGAGAAAGCTAGACCGAATAGGAAGGTAGCGTGCGTGAGTGTGAATTAGGGATTTAGGAAATAAATCTCTTTTTTATTTATATATTAATCTTATATTGTTTGATATTTAAACCTGCCCAATTTGCGCATTTTTTACTCGCGCACGAAACCGTATCTAAATGAATGTCCCTCCAAGCTAAATTTGACGTCCCAAATGCTCCGGCGCTGTCCGTTTTGTCATCTGGGGTCGTCCAGACAAGCTCGTCGAGGGTCGAGTTGAGAACGCATCAAATTTAAATTTCGTCAAAATTTTGGTTTGTGCTTGATTTTTCCAATAATTGATTCAAGCCTGATCAATCGTGAAGCTTTCTACGGGCGCATGTGATGTGAATTTTGATAATTGTGTGCATCGACTCATGAACTGTGGTATTCGTGTATCGTGAGTGTTCGCGGAAGACACGAAGGGTTTCATAAGGCTTTAGATCCTATGGGTGCTCGACTTGAGTTTTGTCACGCTGGTTTTAATTGACTCAACTAAGCGTTGAGGATTTAGAACCGACCATACGAAACTGCAAGGAGTCAAGAAGTGGCTCGAATTTCTAGTTGATGCGGGTCCTAGACTAGTCCTCTAAGAGAGTCCAACAAGAAGTCCTAAGTCTAGATCCTGGGCTCTAAGAAGAAGAAGAGACCTCACCCAAATGAGGTCAACAGTTGCTTTCCAGGATAACAAGCACTTATTGTTTTACTGCTATGAATGTTTATCTGGTCCCCTTCTATACCTTGCCGCCATCTTTCCAAGTCTCCAACGACCACCACCACTACCATAGATTCACCTTAGCAGCAGGTCGTGAGTCCTGTTTGTTGCTATTTCCTATTTCTGTTTGTATAGCTGTAATTTTCTATTTGAATTCAATAATAATATTGTTTTCTCATTGTTGTTTGGTTAAACTTTGATATCACCAACACTTTGAACAATAGGCCCGAGATATCTAGAATGCTCACTTATTTTAATATCTTGATCACCATTTGTTTCCACCCCGCCACTAGATTTACTACTAAAATTACATCCATGTATTTTGTTTTAGATCTACTCAAATAAAAGCTTTTAGATTTTAAAGTTGACCTCTTGAGATCAAGTTTTTCTTGAACTCTCTCCAGTCTTTTCACAAGAAGGATTTCATCAGCAAATGACATACACCAAGATACATTCTCTTGTAAATGTCTAGTAAGAACATTCATAACTAAATCAAAATGATATGGGCTTAAAACCGATCCGTGATATAAGTAATCCAATTGAAATAGAAAAAAACTACGTCAATTCTCCTTGTGTTCGAGCACAAGTAAAAATTTTAATTTACATATCTTTAATGACTTGAATATAAGTAATATCAACATATTTCTTTTCTAGAACTCTTGAAAGTATTTCTCTTGGAACCTTATCATAAGTTTTTTTTTAAATCAACGAAATTCATATGTAGATTCTCCTTACTTTATATTTACTTCTCCATCAAACCTCTCAATAAATGTATAGCTTTCATAGTGGATTTGCCTGACATGAATTAGAATTGATTTTGACAAATTTTTGTATTACGTCATAACGAATGTGTGATTATTCCCTCCCATAATTTTAATGTATGACACATTCTCTTAATTACTCTATAATTTAAACTCTTGTGAATCCTTTTATTCTTTTTTTTATTCTTAAAAATATGAACCAATATACTCTTTCTTCACTCATACATATTTTTATTTTTTAAAATAATTTTGGAAATTAGTAAGCAAAGAAATTCTCGGATCTTCTAAATTTTTCACACTTAATGAAATACTTTAAGGTTCTACTATTTTTTTTCACACTTCATTTTCGTTAAAGCTTCTTCAATTTCTATTTTACTAATATGATAGTAAAAATAAAAAAAATTATGTTATTATTTACCATTTTAAGATCAACAAAGTTGATCATATTTTCACAGATTTTTATTGAAAAGTTTATCAAAAGATCTCACCCAGTTATGTTGAATATCCTCTTATAAGAAAAATATTTTTTTGATTTTTATACATAATACATTTAACTTGAACTAAATTTGTACTTATTTATCTCTTTGATTTACTAGTTTATATATATATATATATATATATATAATGACTTGACTGCCTTAGACTATTATACGAGCCCCGACCATCCCCGATGCACCTAACAATTCGAGTATCACACCCTCCACCGGGAGGAATCAAACCCTAGACCAATGGGGACTTAGGATTCTTAGCATCACAAATTACTTTCTTAGATTTTCTATGAGCCACCTTATATTTTTTCCAACTCTCCATGTATTTACATCTAAATCAATTTTTATAACATAGTTTATTTCTTTTTTATTATTTTTCTTGCATATTATTATTTCATCGCCAACAATTTTTATTCACAAGAGTATTTTCTTATTAGTAATTTGCTTAATAATACTCGTTATTTTATCCCGCATAATATTAAATTCTTTATGAACATCATAAATCTTTAAGATCTTGAAGTTTATTAAAAAAATATTTTATTTTGTCTTTTAAGTGCCCCTATTTAATTCTATGACAATATTTCGTTATATTTTTCATCTTTTAACATTTCATCTTAAAATCCAAAATTAATAATTGATGTAAAATACTTAAATTTTAACATAGAATGATCTTACAATCTTTATAAATTTTGCGATCTATTTTTCTTAAAGAAAATAATCAATTTATGTTTTACTAGATTTATTCTTATAAATGATATGCTCATTTTTTTCTTAAATAAAATGTTATAATTAACTTAATCACAATCTAAAATAAAATCTAATATGACACTATCTTCTTTATTAGTCACTCTAAGGTCAAAATTATTATGAATGTTCTTAAAATTTTCTACAATTCTATTAACATGTTCATTTAAATCTCCTCCAATAAATTTATTTTCTAAAAGTAATATTATTTATATTAATTTTTTTAAATAATTTCAAAATTTTTCTTCTGTACACATATACAAATCTATTTGAAGAGCACAAGCACTTTTAATATTAAAAATTTTATCATTAACAATAATCTTTAGAGTTATAATTCTATCTTCAATTGTATTAATTTTTACAATTTTAATTTTCAAACCCTTATTTATAATTACACTTACACAATTTTTTATACGGCTTTTAACTGGTTATTAAAATTTTAAATCTAAGCTATCAATCTCGTCAGCATTTTCTTCAACTCATTTAGTTTGTTGAATACATAAAATATTTATCTTCATATGAATCATAATGTGTACTAATTTCATAACTTTATTTGTAAGTGTACATATATTCCAAATTCTTATTTTAATATTAATTTTATAGCCTACTTCTTTGTTCACATCCGTCGTAATGTGGGAACCCTTGCTTTTTTAGCACCATATCCCGGCGCCGGTACACAGACTCTTGCACACTTTGCACTGTGTATAGATATATATTTTTTAATATCATTTTTACTGTATTTAGGTAATAGAGCGCGTCAATTCCAAGGAGCACCCTAGGGTTTACGCAACGATTTAAACTATTAATGTCATAGTTTTCGAATAAAATTTTTGCACTGACTGTTGACTACTGAACACAGTTTTCTATTTTTCACTTTCAGGACTTAGGATTAGACGGTGAGTGTGTTAAAAATGCACTCAATAGATGAAAGAGTAAAATTAGTATCGAAGTATTAAGGAGGACAGGGTGTAGATTTTTGTTAGCATGGATAAAATGTGTTAAAATAAATTTGCATTAAATAGATTTAAATGACAATTCACTTATTAAGAGCAAATAAAAAAGGATATTTCATGAAGTAGACCTTTAATAGTTAGGACAAGGTTAGTGATGATAATATAATGACGAGTGTTTCTTGAAGAGTAGTGTTTTTTAGTTTTATTGCTTAATTTTTTTGTATTGTTGTTATTTGCTAGTGAAGTTTGTTAAAATGACTTATTTGGTTCTGTTTAGAGGTGTGTTTTAGTTGCAATCTTTTACTTTAATAGTTTAATGGTTTTTTTTTCTATTCAATTTGAAGTTATAATATATACTTT
This sequence comes from Phalaenopsis equestris, assembly GCF_001263595.1. Taxonomy (NCBI): domain Eukaryota; kingdom Viridiplantae; phylum Streptophyta; class Magnoliopsida; order Asparagales; family Orchidaceae; genus Phalaenopsis; species Phalaenopsis equestris. Next base: position 5,594,667 of record NW_018164869.1, on the reverse strand, counting down.
TAGTTGGCGATAATGGTACGTGAATACTTTTGGTTTCTTAAATTTGAAGTTTATGAGTCTTGAGGTAATTTAAAAAATTAATTTCAACGTGATAAATGCTATGATACACTAATAGTTTATAATATCAAAGTTTGTATATTTAAACACATGCATGACATGATAAATGTTCGACGTCCGTCAAACATTTTGTTAATGTGTTATGTTTAAATGAAGGATACACATAACAAACAAATGTTCTTGAATAAGTGAAAATAGGAGTGATGAGAAAGCAAGAATTGTGGTGAGTCGAAGACTAATGAGAGGCTTTTATTTTTTGAAATAGACAATTGATATATACCTTTAACAATTAATTTTGTTTAAAATGCTTTTTAATAATTTTTTTAGTTTATTTATTGATAGAGAAAAATTAATTATTTTTTAAATTAGATTGTATCATCAACAACAACAACAAAAAACTTTTATCCCACTAAGTGGGGTCAGCTACATGAATATTTTTTCTCCATTGTGCCCTACTGAGTGTCTTAGTTTCATTTAATTGTTACAAATTGAGATCATTTTTGATATAACATGCCTAAGTCTTTTTATGTCTACCTCTACCTTTCTTAACATATGTTGATTCTAAAACATCCACTCTCCTAACCGAGTCATCAGATGGTCGACGTTAAATGTGACAAATCCATCTAAGACGGCTCTCTCTAATATTTTCTGTCATTCAAGCTACACCAACCCTTTCATGGATACATTCATTTTTCAAACTGTCTCTAATTGTCAAGCAACTAATCCACCTAAGCATTCTCATTTCAACAACACTTCACTTAGTTTTTTTGCTTCTTATTTATGGGCCAACATTTTGTGTCGTAAAACATCACAAGTCTCACCACCATCTTATTAAATTTTCCTTTTAAGTCCAAGCAATACTTTTCTATCACACAATAGGCCTGATCCATTCATCCACTTCAACCATCCAACTTGAATTCTACTAATAGCATCCCCATCTATATCACCATCACTTTGGACAATAGACTCAAGATATCTAAAAAATTCACGTCTTTAGTGATTTGATCACCCTTTATTACAATGCCACTAGAACTACTTTTACTAAAATTACATTCCATGTATTCTGTTTTAGATCTACTCAATCGAAAGCCTTTAGACTCTAATGTAGTCCTTCATAACTCATGTTTTTGCCTAAATATTTTTCTAGTTTTATCCACTAGAAGGATATCTTCTGCAAAAAGCCTGTAAATGTCCAGTAAGAGCATCCATAACTAAAGCAAAAATATATTGGCTTAAAGTCATTCCTTGATGTAATCCAATTGAAATGGCAAAATATTAGGTCAATCCTCCTTCTATTCGAACACAAGTAACAACTTCAGTATATATTTCTTTCATGACTTGAATATAAGTCATATAAACACATTTCTTTTCGAGAACTCTCCAAAGAACTTTTATTAAAACCTTATCATAACTTTTTCTAAATCAATAAAGAGCATATGTAGATCCTCCTTCCTTTGTACTTCTCTATCAAACCTCTCCATAAATGTATAGCTTCCTTGAAGGTGGACCAAAATACTCTTCCTCCAAACTGATGAGAAATCATTGTATTACCTCTTAACCTATGTTCATATACCCTTTGTCATAATTTTAATGTATGAAAACTAAATTTCTCTATAATTTTCACACTCTTGTGCATCCTCTTTATTTTTAAAATGGTACCAAAATACTCTTCATCCACTCCTTAGACATATTTTTTAATTTTTAAAATGATGGTAAATAGTTTGGGAAGCCAAGAAACTCCCAAATCTCCTAAACATTTCCACATTTCTATTGAAATACCATCAGATCCTACTGATTTCCACTATTGTTTTTCTTTAAAGCCTCCACAACTCTTTTTACTAATGCGACGATAAAAATAAAAAGAAGTTGTATTATTATTAACTATATTTAGAGCACTAAGATCGATCATATTTTTAGAACACTTCATTTAAAGTTTATCAAAGTACCTCATCCATATATGTTGAATAGTTTCTTGTAAGAAAAGTATATTTTGGTTTTCATCTTTAGTACACTTTACTTTATTGCTTATTTTTCACAACTAAGTTTTGTTGTGTTGCACTGCTAAAATCTGATGTCCTCGCTACTGCATGTATCCTTCTATTGCAGGATTTTAGTATGTTGTAGCTGGCTGCTATAACTTTAGGCTTCCTTGTGATTCCTGTTTCAAGCTTTTTGCGATGGTTTCCTTTATGAGCTCTTAGCAGCTTTTGTCCTTTTGAGACAACCCTACCAACTCTTTCTTCTAATGTTTTAAATTGAATGGACTTTTGATTATATGTAAATGACATTTCCATTGATATTCTACTTTGATTACATCTTTGCTTTCATTTTTTGTTGAGTGTATATTCAATGTGATTCTTATTAGGCTAATAACCGCAAACAACTTTTAGGGAAATTTAACTCCTTGCATCAATACCAGATTTGGATTGATATTTGATGGTTTCTTTTATTTGTTCAGTTTTGATTCTTGAATTTTAGTTGTTGTTCTGCGGGATTGAATATTGTCAAATTTGGCACAATTTATTTTTTTAATTGCAGTGTGAATTTTGATTGAACTTATAATTCTTGCATGACTGTAAAAATTTATGTGAGATTTTTTTTAGTTGATGGCTAAGCTATCGGTTGTGTAGATTTAATGTTTTTCTGATTTTAATTTGAAGGGACCATTACTTGTTTACATTAGTTGTTTGTAAACTATGAGCTTGGCTTTTATGCGTAAAATTGTGCATTTTATCACATATTTTTATTTCAAAACCTTTGACCCTTAAGATATCTTTCATTAGATTTGATTTTAGAGTTTAATATTGCGTTAGAATTTTTATATGTAGAGCTTGCTACTTGAATGTTTCAATAAAATAACAGAAGATTCAATCTAAATGAAATCAATTAAATTATAATTTTAGACTAGATCAATATAATTATTATGAGTTTTATAATTATAGTCTTACATTTATTAGGGTGATAACCTCAAGGAATTTTCTAATTGGAAGATAAGTTGAAGACTTTATTGTTTGATGGACACATTTTACCTGATGCCCAAAGAGTCAAATCTGGCTCATAGGAAACAAAATATACTATGAACTCATATGAAGCATAAACATGGAAAGTGATAGTTTCTTTTAAGTGAATATAAGATTCAATTGCATGGTCAGTTTATGAACTTTGAACTCGGTGACTATAGTGTTTTTGAATATTTATTTAAGGTTTAAAGGTCTTAGATTGTTCTATTTTCATCATATGTTTTATTGAAGGTTTTGGTCAGGAGTTTAATGCTATATTAAGTTATATTTTGTCAAATAACTATGTGAGACTTTATACTGAGTTTTGTATATTGAAGAATATTTTAATTATCTTCTTATTAGGATTACATCACCTATGATTAATTTTTTGGAAGCCAAATGATTAGCATCTCCTCTAACATAGATCAAATTGACAATCCACATATGAGCCATTTATGATTATAATCTATTTTTATTTAAAAAGGAACTATTTCATGAATATTTTTTTGGTCTTATTTGTAGAAGATGATACAATTATAATTACCTTTTTCATGTATCTTTTTTAACATGAATCTACACCTATATTTGATTGCGGTCATAAATATAAATTTAAACCTAAATATGAGTCAAAAATTGAAATTGAAATTGACATTTGATACGTCGTCAACAAATGCTCATCATCTGACACGAATCTCGAGGCATGACACAGGTCTTGAGACAATGTTTTGAGCAAGAAATATCTAAATCTTGATAAAAAATCATCTAAAGCACTGATTTCAGCAAACTTATAGTCAAAATGACCGACTCGATGAGACAAACATAATGATATCAAAACTAGTCAAATCTGAGTCAATTCAAGCTCAAATCAAGTTATTAAACCACTCTTGAATATTTTTCGGACTTATTTTGAGGTCAAAGTAAGGTCGAATCTAGCAAGACTATAGTCGAATCGATCGTTTTGACAAGATGAATCCAACGAGCCCAAGATTGCTCAATTCCAACATCGTTAAGGGAATCAAATATCCATCAAATGCCGTCTAATAAAAAAAAAAGCTTCAAAGCGTCTAATCAAAGTGGTTCATATTTCTGTCTTAATTGCACCAAAAATACTAAAAATAGTGCCCCACCACTCTCATGAGGAGAGCTTGAAGTCTGAAGAATAGCTTAAAGTTTTGAGGAGCTGAAGTCCAACATCAATCTAGTCGTCGTCAATCATAGTCGACCACTGTCGACCGCCGTTGACCACCGCCGACTGTTGTCGACCACCACGTGCGGGTCTCCATCGATCGTCATCGGACGCCGCCCACTTCTTACAACAAGTTTATTCGTCACCGACGTTGCAACTCTGAAGAGTGTTTCCCTTTCCTGCCTGTGGGGCGAGGGATTGTACATTTAATATCCACTTTTTAGTGGATTTTTTCAGCTGGGCTCGACTCCGTGCTTTTTTCCCTTCACGATTTTTCCACGTAAAAACTTCATGTGTCACTAATGCTAAAACGATAATCCATTATTCTACCGCCGCTAGTTTTCTAGCACACATCAATATTAATCATGATATCATGTCTAAACATTATTTTTTGTTGAAATATAAGTATCTTTGAATCTAATATGTATAAATTATGTGTATTATAGCTAACAAATCAATCGAACAAACTAGTAAAATAATCATTGAGTCATATTTTGTTGATGTTATTCTTATGATGAATGATTTGGTAGAAATTTATTTTGTCTTTGTTTCTTGGTTAGCTTACAAATTTATAAAAAAGTTGTTGTTGTGAAAATATAATTGTGTTGAATATTAAAGGATTTATTAATGCTACTATAAAGAAAAGGTTAAATTTACCATTATATCGATTTGGTTGAATCTTGAGGCACATATATCACCTTGGATAATATTTAATCTGGTTGAATGTTTTTTTTTTTAAGTTATACTTTTTTTCATATAGGAGACACATCATATCCATTTAGCATGTTTGTTACAGAAAAGCTAGGAATGAATAAACATGAAGTTTCAATTTTTTTTGGTGGATATCAATTGTAACTAATGTTATCAAAGCGGATTGTGATACCCACAATTTTTTATTTTGCTTCAAAGCACAAAACATAGAGCGAAGTGATGCTTTTATTAACCGAAACACTAATAGAGTATACAAAACTATTGATGTATAAATACTTTCATGAACAATTTTAAAACGTAAACTTTTAACCAAAGCGCAAAAACGTAGTGTCAAAGGCTCTGCTTGCCGTGCAAGGGTTGAAGGCTTTGTTCCCTTGCGGTCTCTCTTGAATTCTAGGCCCAAGTCGAACAGGGAAGACCGTAGGTCGAAGGCTCTGCTCTCGCTCTTCCCTAGGTCGAGACTGATCAAGAAGCAATTGCGGTCGAAGTTAAAGGCACTGCTTCTTTGTGCTCCTCTTGAACCCCAAATTGAAGTTGAATAAGATGCATTTATTTTCTTTCTAAATCGAGAAACGAACCGAACCAACTTGCTTCGCTTTACGCATGGTTTAAAAACCGGTCCAGACCGTTTGATCGGACTAGTCCAACCGTGTATCAGATGTGGTTTTGATCTGGATGGAAGTAAGAAATGCTCGAACTTCCATTCCAACCAAAAACCTAGAAAACATTCACGGTTTAAGAGAACCAGTCGGTTCCCTCATCGGCGACGCGATCGCCTCACTATCCGTCATCGACTTGAAACAAATTATTCCGGTTCTTTTGATTCTTCTTTCACCTTGTGAGAAAGCTTTTCAAGGTCATTTATGATACTTGTCTCACTACGGGAAGAATAAGAAAGTTATGAAGGAGAAGCCAATGGGATGAAAACAATCCATGCGAGGGCTCTGCATGGAGAGTTTCCAATGGAAAAGAAAGGCATTGGAGACGGAGGCAAGGAGGGTAAAAATGGAGTTTTTGAGGCAGAAGATGATTACATCAAAGGCAAAGAGTTTCTCGGTGTCGCATGACAGATTCATGGATGAGAGGAAGAGCAGTCAACCATTACGGGGAATCCAATAGGAGCAATGAGGAAACTAAGTTATAAAATGGTTGAGGTGTAAACAGGGAGGGAAGTTGCAGGAGATCTTAAGTTCTTACAACATTTTGTTTTTATTCATTATAAAATTTTCTTAATAGTTATTGTGGCGTGATCCTTATATTTCATATTTAATTTTTTTGAAGATTAATTATTGTTAAATTTTGAAATAATTTGTCAAAATTGTTATGGTGTTAGTTATTTAAATATTGAGGTATTTATTTTATATTTCAACCCCAGTTCAACCTTTAAACCTTCAACCTCTCCTTTTATTGGTTCAATCTCGAGTTCGGTTCTGAGAGCCTTGCGCTTTAAAGCGTCAAAGCCTTTGCTTGTAATGACTGCATTACAGAGACACAAACCAAGCCCAAGACGCTTCACGTTGCTTCACGCATGAAGCATGTTTTGAAGCGGGTTTTTAAAAATATTGATTACAACTTTAATCCTTTTTATTCCAAACCTCTTTTGATGATTTATGAATTATTTTATTGGAAGTAAATCAGTTATGTTAAAATTTTACTTAAAAGAGTTTCACATGCTTAATTTGTGGGTGCTAGCTAAATTTTTAATGTCGGGTAAATTATTCAAATCCCTGACTATATTCAATGGAAACATAAGACATCTGTGTTGGGATGAGCAATAGTGGCAATCTGAGCTAGGACTTTATTTTAGCAATTGTTCTAATTTTTAAGATTTTAGTTGTTGTCATGCCTCTGATATTCCCCATGATAGCAAGTTGTGTTATCTTTCTTTGTTCCCTAGTTTGATTCAATCCTTTATTTAGTTTGCAAACTTTAGTTCAGTTCTTTGCTTCAATTCTTCAATTACTTAAAAGAGTGTCACATGCTTTGTTTGTGGGTGCTAGATAAATTTCTAAAGTCGGGCACGTTATTAAATTCTCAAACTTTATATTCAATTCAAACATAAGGCATCTGTGTTGGGATGAGCAATCTTTGCAATCTGAGCTTTGACTTGATTTTAGGTTTCAGTATTTTAGCAATTGTTCTAGTTTTAAAATTTTAGTTTTTGTCATACCTATTTTGTTCCCCATGAGAGCAAGTTGTGTTATCTTTCTTTTTTCCCTACTTTGATTCAATCTTTTATTTAGTTTGCAATTTTGGTTCAGCTCTAATTTTGCTTCAATTCTTCCATAATGGCTTGGTTCTACACTTTTCCATAATGGTTTGCTATTTTTTTGCCTTTGTGTATTTGCAGTTCCCTTTGAACTCCAATTTTGACTTGTGGGCCCATCATATTGGTGACTTATGTTGTGGTTTTTTTCTTAAATTGTGTGTCTCCTATAACCTATTACATTCTGCTGCGCGATTTTGGCATTGTTGCTGGCTACTATGATTTACGTCTTTTTTATTGTTTTATCATGGAACTTCTTTCAAATGACCCGAAGTTATGCTTTGGTAAATTAAGGGGACTTGTTATTAAACTTATTATAAATAGGGATGTTTTGAGACATGTAAAAGATAAATATGTTAATTTTCTATCTTGATTGTGTATTGTTTTTATCTTTGTTTAAGTGCTAGTTGAATGTTATTTTTTCTATTATGTTTTTTGATTGGATATTTCAAATATTTTAGGAAGCCATCTCGCAACTAATGTGAAGCATGATTTGTTATTTGGTGACTTTTCTTTTATTTTTTGTTATTTGTTTACCTGTATGATTGAAAGTTACCATATCTAGTGCAAATTGATTTTTTCATTTGCTATAAATTTTTTATAGAATTTGTGATCTTTAACTTCTATATGAGATTTTTGTGGACTTTAAATAATCATTTGTTTGGATTTTTTATTTTTTATTTTTTCAATTTTAGGGTCAATTACTTGCTTAAATTAATAGATTGTGATTGCTATTTTGACTTTGTGCATATTAAATTGCGAATCTCATCTTAGGTTTGCATTTGAAAGGTCTGGGCCAAAAGGGGCCTTGCGTTAGAGATAAAAAAATAAGATAATAATCATTCTTTTGATTTATTCCAAACAGCTCAAATTTAGCAACATCTCAACAATTTTAGCGCTCAAGTGAGACAATATCTTTCATGTTCGTCTATGTACTATGGACTCCGAGTAACCTTTCATGACATTAATTAATCAAGCTCGTTTTTTATATATTAGTTACTATTGTTATCTCACCCCTAAAGTAACTAATCATATCTACTGTGGAGGTTGCATGTGAAAAACATCCATTAATTGACCAACTCAAAACCTGAGACACGTCTTAACCAATATAGCCTTAGCTTCTCAAAATCCAAATGCCTGTTTTATCAAATTCACCATATTATTAATTTTAAGAAAGAACCTTTCTGAGACAATTGAGCGAACTCCATTGTTATAAATGTAATATTGATAGATTTTACGATTTTCTTATGTCCATTAGGTTTGCACTTGTTGTAGACCGGGTTCTGTAGAACATTTTTGGGTATTAACAAGTGTTATTTATTGAATTGATTTTTTTGGGAATTACCTAAAATCTAATGGTTTATTGTTTCTTTGTTTGCATAAATCTTTATGACATTACTTAATTATGTTTATTCACCAAGAGTCTATTTGTTTGCAATTATTTGCAATTCAAAATTATTTTAAAAATAATGTAAAATAAAATTATGTATATGTAATATTGTGCCGATGCTTAGTTGTCCTAAAAAAACTTGGGAGTTTAATTCTTTGTTTGTTTGTTTTTTTTTTTTTTTGCTGACAAATAATTTTGAAATTTTCTGCAATGTGGAATGTTGGTGGCTAGCAGTGGCAAGCTTAGCTTTACTTTTCAATGTATCTTTATTTTTTGGGTGTTTGGTTTGAAGAAAAAATAATGCAATGTAATCTTTTGAGGTATTTAGCATCATTCTTTGCTAGTTCACTTAATGCATTTGGAGTTCCACCCAAATTGGGTAAATTTCAAATATACATAAATGAGCAAGCAATTTTAAATACGTTAAAAACTTCAATGCATTCTTTTTCTTCAAACCAAATGCCCGAAAATACAAAAACTTCTGTTTGATTTACTTTACAAATGCTTTCAAATAAATGGACCCCATGTAGCTTGTTTATTCATGTGATTGTCCGAATTTTACATTTCACAGTTCCATGTAGCAATTGGATAGAATATTGGTGCAAAGGACACTCTTCTTTGCAAGCCTTTAAAAATAATGATTATTAAAATAAAGGTATGGAAACCTTGAAATTTAAAATTATTTTTGGTCTTGAATTATAGCTTCTTGGTACCTTGCCAATGCAAAGTATATACCTCTTTTTGTTTGGGAATTTAATCAGATCAATTATTGATAATAACAGTTATGATTCCAAATAATGGTATATTTTCTTTCTTGACATTGAAATTGTTTGTACTGTTTTTTGAATTTAGACACATTTCAGTTAAAGATAAACTTGCATTGATTTTTGTTTGCCACAACACACACACACACATGTAAGCAACACAAATACTTCTCTAAACTTGGATCTTATTATGATCTAGTCAGCTTTCCGCCGGCTTGTGATGTTGCAAAAGCTAAAAGAAAGTACACAAGGCATCCTATGATCGTTCACGATGACCTTCAAAACTGAAATTTCATCAACTTTTTTTCCTTTATAAGCATTAGCCGAGAACCATGAAGCAAGCTGCTAAGATGCAAGAAGAAACTAAAGAAGAGAATGAATGCTTTGCTTCTCATGTGTACCATTGACCGACGTTTTTTCTTTTATCCGATTAATATGAAGAGTCACACTCTTTGATCTTTGATTCAATTTAGATTGACGGCCAAGCTGCCCACTATATTGTTTATATTTAATTTGACTATATATCTCCCTTTATTTATTTTTGTTAAGTTTCTACTCTAGTCATGGTAAAGAATTTAAGACACATCGATCAAGTCTTTGTACTATTTGATTTGTTTATTATGACCCTCACATAGCAAATAACTTAAAACACATGGATTGACTTTATGCTGTTAAATTTCTCTCTGTGATTCTCAAATTGTAATCCGTGTACTTTCCTAAAGGATTGTCGGCCACTATTTATATTTTTCTTTTTTTTTCTGATTTTATTCTTGTTTTGTAATGCCTATGGAAGATTTATATATGTCTGCCCTCTTGTAAAAAGAAAAGTGAAGATTTTGAGAGTTTTTTTAAGTTATTTATTTTCTACATAGTATCAGAGCAAGTGTAGGGTTTTCACTACCAATCTTTGTTCTTGTTATCTAAGGTTCAGGTTTTCACTTACAACATTTGTTTTTATTCTCTGAAGTTAGGATTTGCGTTTTCAACATTTGTTCTTATTCTCTAGCATTAGGATTTTCACTTCTAATCTTATCCCTCTTGCTGGAGTGTCCTTTTTTTTATTATGTCTAAATTCATTGACTTCCCTTCAAAAGAATCTATCTTGATTAATGGTGAAAATCACACCAAAGGAGAACTTCAGGTATTTCAAGCATTTATCACTTGAACAGGGTAAATTATCTTAAATGGTTCTAAATCAGAAGATATTTCTAAAGACAAAGGGAAAGATTCAACAACTTTTGTATCTACCTCCGGGGCTCAAAGACCCAAATTTATTTTCTTTGGAAAGAAATTGATTCCATAGTCATGACATAATTGTGAAACACCATGTTACCAGACATCAGTGGACCTTTTATGTTTCTATCACAACAAAAATATGTTATGGATGTATTGATCGAAATCAAGATGATAGAGTGCAAGCAGTGTCAAACTCTAATTGAACCAACACATAAATTGGACTTTGATGAAAGAACTAATGTAGATTCGGGACAATTTCAAAGGAAACGAACCAGTCGACATATTCACCAAAGGATTTTTCAGCCCAAATTTAAAAATATCATAAGCATATTTGGAATGACAATTCTCTATCATCCAGTTTGAGGGGGAGTATTGAATTTTTTGCTCCAATCATAGGAAATAACTTAAGGCACGTGGACCAAGACTTTGTATCGTTGGATCTATTTACTTATGACCCTCGGATAGCAAAGAACTTAAGGGACATGGATAGAAACTTTGTATATCTTTAGATTTGTCTCTCTATGTCCCATAGATTGTAATTTATGACATAAGATTTTTTTCCCCTCTTTTTTGGGTTTTTTCCTATTTTATTATGTCTATAGTAGATGCATATATATCTTCTCTCTTGTTCGAAGAAAAGTGAAGGCTTTTTAGAGTTTCTTCCATTGTTTTATTTTCTACAAATTTTTATGCGAGTTCAGGATGTAAGAAGGAAGTTGCTAAATCTTTGGTGTTTGAGAAATCTTGGAATCTCAATGTTGACAATTTTTTTTGACTTATTTTATCAAAAGGATGTTTAGCATGGCTTTTGTGGTCTAAATCTTTGGTTAGGAGAGTCACTAGCTTGGGTGACTAGGGATGTCAAAAAATTTCCTTGTTCGTGAACACTTTGTGTTCGGTGCGTTAAACAAATGAGCCGAAACGAACAAAATTTTTGCACTCGTTATATGCCTAACACGAACAACGGTATTGTTAACAAGTCAAACACGAGCCGAGCCTTGGCCCACTCAAGCTCGGCTTGTTTACACCTCTATAGCTCGCTAAGTTCTGTCACTTAGTTCTTGACATGAGGAGAAAGAAGAAGGCTTGTTGGGGGACTGTACATACCTAAAAGCAAATAAACTAGAAAAAAAAGAGTATTAGAAATACCTTATTATGATTGATTAATGCCATTCTATGCCAGTTCTTTTGGAGCTATTGTTAATGTAAGAAATCATGTTGGTTTGGCTTAGAATCAATGGATTTACTGGATTGTGTATAAACTTGCGAAGAGACTTATAACGTTCATTCATACAATGTTAAATGCAAAGTATGGCTTGCAGCCATCATTGGATTCAAATAACGCTGTTCACAATAAATTCTCAACATTTATTCTCGAAACACACTGCAATGAATGCAAAGTCTTTATAAGTCCTACCTTTTAGATTATCCGAAAGAACTTAGCCATCCAAAATTTGTCAGAAATATGCTCTTAATTTTGATTTGAACACTCGCACACGAAGTACTACAAATCATATGCATAGCAAAGCTGAGCCTAAGCTCTACCCTTGTAGGGCTGTCAAAAAAACTCGTTGTTCGCGAACAGTTCGTGTTCGGTTCGTCAATGAGTTCGTGTTCGATTCGTTCGATAAGTAAACGAGACAAACGCGAATAATTTTTTTTCGTTCGGTTAGTTAAACGAACCAAACACAAACAGTGATGTGTTCGTTCGTGTTCGAATCGTTATTGTTTGAAATATAAAATAATATAAAATAATTATATATAAAAAATTTATTATATTTTAAAACATTAAATTTTATAAATTATAATATATAATAAAATAATAATAATAATATATTAATATACTATAGTAGTAATATACTAATATAGATATTGTATATTTATATAATATAAGTTATATAATTAATATATAATATTATTTTTATATATTAATATTAGGGATGTCAAACTGGCTCGTCGTTCGCGAACAGCTCGTGTTCGGTTCGTGTTCGGCTCGTTCGTTAAGAAACGAACACGAGCTTATTTCAAACAAACTAAATTTTAAACGAACCGAACACGAACACAAGCTTTGTTCGTTCGTGTTCGGTTCGTTTACACCCCTATACCCTTGTACCCGAATTACCTAGTAAGTGCAAGAGAATGAAGTTAGAATCTCCAGCATCTCACCACTTAATTACAAGAAGCTAGCAGTAAAATTCATAAGTCTTCTGATTTGAGGCTTGTTTAAGCATGTTTGTTTCTTATCTTGGAATTCTTCTTGATCCAAATGAGGAATGGGAACGACAATCAAAAGAAAAATGGATTTCTTCATCTTGGAGCACATGGTGAAATTATCATATATGGTCATCTGCTTTAACCTTATCAACGTTTTTACTTCTAGCAATTATGATTCTAGTGAGCTTTTCTTGATTTAACATCATTGTTCAATGATTTGTTGCCAAGCACTAAATTCACTTTAGAATGCCTTTTAAAACATCCAAAATTTATAAAGACCATTAAATTCATGCCAAATCACCTCTAAAGCCTCAATTAAAATACTTATACTATTAATCTAGTTGACCAAGAAAAGAGCACAAAAATTCTAAGGATCTTCGTATGGACTCTAAATTGATGTGAGAATCTTGGCAATTCAACGTGAGTATTAAAGTATGCATTGCCTTTTTTTTTATTTTGATTAAACAAGTTGTGGTGCGAGGTGGTAAGATGTACTATTTGGCTAATTGTAATATCAAAGTTGTTGGTCTCGTATGCTCGCTTGTCAAAAGCTAATGTTGTAAAATTCAACCATTTTGAATGCCAACAAATAGAGTAATAAGCCTCTGAACTTCGAATCAAGCTAATTCAAAGGTTAATCACAAGTCAAAATTATAATTTAATTTAGGAATTTTTCTTATAAGTATATAATACTCATTATTGGACTTTTCTCATCTTCATGGTTGTAGATCCTTCTTATGAGATTTGCAATGAATATAGATGATAATTTGAACTTGAGTGAAACTCATGTACTAACAAACCCTTAAAGTAAAATCAAATCCACCAAATAAAATAACTTAAAACAGAAATCTCACATCTCTTATAAACGCTTCTTTTGAGTCAAGTTGAAACTCGTGATTAACTAATGGTCATGGCATTCCACTGAATTGCAAGCATTTATAATGTACGTTTTTGAACTATTCTTTTAAAATGATATGACAAATTCTCTATCAAAAATGAGTCGATGATAATCTCAAAAACATATTGTCAGCATAGTTATAGTTTGCTTTGATATTTAAAAGGAGGCAACCCATGGTTGCTAATCAGGTTATCCAAGCATTATGTAGCATTGGAAAACTAGATTCATTGGTCTATCTAGGATGGCAGTATTTTAGGATATTGATTATGTTTACTTTATTTTTTCCAATTATTTTCCATTAAATCTATTCTAAATATAATCAATTAGTATTAACCTAAAATTCATGCCAAAGCAAGCTCTTAAATTGAGAGTGCTCTTCCTCAATTAGGATGAGGATTTGCACCTTATAGGATGCCTCGACCCCAGATCTAAATAAATGTAGATATAAAATTAAGGGTTACCTGGTTAATACAGAATTAATCTATCTAAATGAAGACCTCTCTTATGTTTTTTCATATAAATATTAAGAAGGCTCATAAGGGTGGGTTGGCTGTTACTTCATGATCAATATTTTATATGAATTCATGTACATGTGAAAAATCTAATTGTCCAAATATTTAGCAACGCCATAATGGGATTCTAGGTAAATGTCATTCTATTAGATGCTTATTCGGAGCCTGAAAATTTTTTTGACACTTTATGATAGGATTGGATTATGTTATTGATGGTACACTGCATAAATTTTAACACGCCATAAAAAGTAATCTAGTTAAAACAAAATTAATCTACCTTGCGAAAAATTTCTTGTTGAGTTTTCTCACATATACATTGAGAAGGGTTATAGGGAAAGGATTGGCATTTCCTGTGTAATTAGTCTCTTATGAATGTTGATGCATTTGATAACTCTAATTAACTAAAAATTTAGCAACTCCATGGCGGGTGATAATGTTAGGCACATGATATTTTTCAAGATGCTTTTGATGACATTAAAGAGTTTTTCTGCATAAAATTTATTAATTTCTTGACACTTTATTTCACGTTTAAATTGAGCAATTGATGCTACATATGTTAGTGCCTTGCATGCATCGATTCTTTATAGTTCAAATCATATAATGTGATGGGTGTGTTTGATTTGAACATTTGCTATAAATGAATGGAAGAAGAGTACGCATTATAGGCCAATTTTTAGATAGGCTTGTGATACGACACTTAGCAATTATATCTGCCACCACAATCTTAGATTTTCATTTTCAAAATGTAATAATAAAAGTTGTGAAATTCATACTCGCCAAATGCAATACACGTGACAAATATTAAAAAAATTAATCTAGCTAAAATGTTTAATTTGAAATCTGTGGAGTCGGGTATTTCTCTTTGCATGGGCTAGACATGTATGCATTGCAGGAGGAAAAATCAATGATATTTGTTACTTAGCCGTGCTAACGAAGAAATTTCGGATTTGAAAAAGGAAATGGGCTTGTGCTATGGATCTGCCTAATTTTCTCTTAATAATTTGTCAGTGCGTAATTTTATGGGGTGATCATAAATCATTCATGTCTTTGGAGCACTTCCTTCATGTATTTTCAAAATAAACCCATGGGGAATGTGTTTATTTTTACTCCAAAATTTAAAAATAAATCTACAGTTAGATTACGATTATGCATATATTTTGAAAACATATGGGTTTATGTATTCATTTCAAAGATTACATGAGGTTTTTCATAGTTGGCCATTATTTTAATTGGAGATATTTTTCAAATTGATCCCATTTTCAGGCTATGCAGTGAGGATGGAAGTTGCATATATTCCAAACCATATGTCACTTTCTATTATTAATTGTGATTTTTTAACTATATATGGAAAACTTAGTAATCAGGGGACCTTGGTGTTAATTAGAGTAGCTAGTCTAAAAACCCCATCTCTTCAGCATGAAGAAGGGTTTATTTTTGGGATTGTAGTGAGGATTCCATATACTTTGGGCAGATTCCCCAAGTTTAGAAAGGTGAAAAGTAGAAGAGATCGTAGCGGAGGTCGGTATTTTGCCACAGTTGATCACAAAAGGTTCAGCCTTTTTTCCACATTTCTCTTGGTCCTGTCGTGGCAATTTATGTCGCTATCTACCATTTTTCAGAAGCTGCAATTCTAGTTTTAGCAGCAAAATAATCATTCCAGAGGATTTGTAGTCATAGTGGAGTCATAGATTCTGTCAAAATTGATTCCTTGCCTATTCTTGTAAGGCCTAGTGTATTGATTTTTCTGTTTGTTCTTTCAATCCCCATCGGTGTCAGATGTGACCACCAGATTGATTAGAGTTTGATGGCATAGATCGCTGAAATGATTGAGTACAGAGATACATCTTTATCAAATCATTAGACAAGTTGAGTACAGAGATACAAATTTATCAAATCATTAGACAAGTTGGTTATTATTAATTATGTGGATAATAGCATGCTGAAATTTTATAAAAATTCTTCATATTAAATTGCTGTTACATTACAATGTTACTTTTGTTAGAAGGTAAACTGCATGTTCATATTGTGCGGCATAGATTATAAAGGAGGATATGGTCTCCTTAACGAGTTTTAATTCAACTTACTTCTGCCTGGTGATCTGGGGCATGGAGGCAAGATATGTATCCTGTTAAGGCTACAATGCCATGGCATTGGTTTACATGCTTTTGTTGGGTTGTGAGGTGAAATTCAGGTAGAAATTTGTTGTATTTTTTGTTTCCATGCTGTGTTGTGAATGCTAACTCTTATATTAGTGCCCTAGAATCAGCCTTACAATCTAGATGTATATTTTTTAAATTATTTTGATCAAATTCACTTCTAAAATGAAAGAATAGTTAACGAACCATCTTAACTTTAGGAGCATTCATTGAAGACGCTTTTTCAGAATTGCAGTGCAAATGTGAAGACACAGAATATACTCCCAAGTTCTATAGTCAAATTAGGAACTCAATAGGCTTGTTATTCAATTTCATTATGAAATGCTTCAATGTAAAATCTTAGGTATTTAGCAAGGTTGGATGCATTGTATGTAATTATTAAGTTTTGAGGGACTAATATTTATAAATCTAACATTTAGGAGGAAAACTAGGGAAGCTGAGTCCCTGTGTATACTTGCCAATCTCTTACACATGCTTATTCCGTAGTTGCTTTAAATTTGTTGCTGTAAAATATTTGTGTGGTAAATTTTTTTGAACGTCTCTTGTATTTCATTTACTATTTAAACATAGGCTCTTGCAAAGGCCTGAGAACCTCATTTTCCTGTTATATTCCGTTAAAAAAATTTTCCCCTCACCCATTTTTTTAATTTTGATAGCTAATGGTGAGTAGGCCACTTTCCTTCTAGACGTTAATGAAAAATTTGGCTTAATGCAGGGAAGATCACTTTGACATGGACCTTGAGGATCTTATGGTCATGGAAGCTATATGGTTGTCAATTCAGGTGATAATTTTTATCATATTCTTCCATGCGATGCACTAAGTTTGCAAGCTGTAGTCATATTTAATTACAATTTGGAATGAGAAGCACAAAACATAGATTCATATTCACGGGACAAACTATGTTTCCAACACATTTTCTACAACAAAGTTGGTAGTTAGTGACAGCTACTACGTGTCATCAACCATATAACCAACGTTTCAATATTTAAACCTGAGCTGCCTTAACAGTAACACCACAAATTCTTGAAACAGCTTTGTTTGTAACCAACTAGTTTTATATCAATCCAAAGAATCATATAGAAACATTTAAAAACTTTATTTTGATTAGATGATATTACAAAGCATCATCATGAACCATTGAATTTTTTATATGTTTATTAAGCATCAATTTTCAGCAAATTCTGGTGTTAACTTATAATTGGCATTCCACATTTATTATATCTATTGTAAATCACATCAAGTTCTAGTATTTACCACGGATCTGGGTGAATTATTCTTCGAACAGGAACAAGGGGTTCAGAGAAATCCATCATCTACCGACATGCAAGACATTCATGCAGCCACTAAGGATGCCTCTCCTTCTTATGGACTTGCTTGCACAGTTGCAGCACTAGCTGAACGTCAGCTCACTGATGGCGGGGATGTTTCGAGCTTAGATGCTTGCAGCAGCTCACTTTCGACAGAAGAGAGTCTGCTTAATAATAATTCTTCTGCCGGTTGGCTCGACACATCTGTGCATGCGGATGATGGTGAGTGCTCTGTAGACAATAGCTCGGAGGTGGCTGAGGCTGGCACCAGCTATGCAGGCTCTGATGCCACCATAGATGCGGTGCGGGCGATCTCCCTACGTGAAGACGTTAACATGGCTTCAAGCCATCTCCTCCCTGAGAGCTTCGAGGAACAAATGATGCTGGCCATGGCTGTCTCGTTGGCTGAAGCTCGGGCTCGGGCAAGCCCCCAGGGTGTGACCTGGATGTAACTGGAGTTAAATGGTTTGGTTTGGAAATTTGCCATTTCAGCTGCTTTTCTCCCTGTGATACAGTCTCTGGTTGCAATCTGCTGTTCTGTTTATTTTATTTCTGTTCTATGCAGGTAGTCTTTGCTCTTTTTTTCATATATATCATCCTATATACAGGTTACAGGTAAACCACATAAGCTAGGGGAAGGAATAGAGAAATTGTGGGGGTGGAATTGTGTAATTTGGTTAGATATATTGAAAGTTGAGGATTTCTGTCATTGAAGAATAATTCCTTGTTTTGTTCTTTCTCTACATTGTAAGAGGGATCTTGTATTTCTTTGTGTAGTTCATAGTAGTTGGCAAATTAGATGCAATTTGAGTAGTTTTTCATTCGAATGTTTTTTTTTTTTAATTAGATTTGCAATTGTTTTGTTGTAAAAATCTAGTATAGGTTTTTCATCGCTGAGCATGCTTCGTTTGATACATTTTTATTTTCCAGAAGTGCATAAATTATTTGTTGTTAATCAAACTTTTCTTGTATTTCAACTGCACTTGTCTTTAATACCTTGGACATGTAAATAGATTATTATAATTCTTAGAAATATGTGGTGACCTTATATTAATATTTGAATTTTTAGATATAGTAATTTGGATCAGTCTCAAATATTATATTGGTGAGTTGATTAAACTCTTTTGATATTGAGATTGAAATTCGAATCAAGTTTTAAAGACAGCAGAGAAAAAAAATATTCTAATGAAAATTTTTAGGTGATTTTGTGTGATTTTGATGGAGCGATTGTGTTTGATGTACAATCAATAACTTTTTATTTACAGATGAAAATCAATGTCAGTGTTATAAAATTAACTCTATAATGTTATATCACCCATTAAGTATATAAATTGAATCAATGTAATGAGTTGCGTTGCTAGTGAGTTTAGCCTACTCTTAGACTAATATAAATTTTGAGTGAGTTTTGGATTGAGCGTATCTTAGACAAATTTTTTTGGGTGAGAATTATTTGTTCATGAATGAGTACTGTGCAATGTAGCAGAGTAATTTTTGGATGAATAGCTTAACAAATTACTGAGTTTTTTAGGATTACTTCAGCAGTTTCATATGCAGGGTTGATAAGGTTGGTTAGCTCTGCATAACTTGATAGTTAGTTTGAAGCTGTAGGTGGCCTATTAACAATTAGTGAGTTATTGAATTTAGTCAAAGCTCTTATAATAAAATATTGGGTCATTTTAGGGGGTGACATGCCTTGTGTTCAAGGAAGCCACAGTAAGTTATGACATGATTATTGGTACAAAAGGGATTTGGTGCAAATGCTAATGCTAATGAGTGGGAGTTGAATCCCAACACTATCGAAGGTGCTGCAGCATTTAACAAGGAAACTCAAGCTCCTATTAAAGGATTGAAGATTCTGAGGCTAATATATTCCCAATAAAATCTCCTAAGATGGTCTAAAATGAAATTCCATGTGAGCATATTCAAAAGCTTGCTTATTTAGATTGAATATTTAAGGAAGCGGCAATGCTCTATATGGAGTTCAAAAGATCATTTGGTTTTACAAGTTATCTTTTTAAAGGTTTGATGTTGTAATTCTTTCTTTCTTTTGAAGTTTCTTAATGTATTTCATTGAGAGAAAACTGTGAAAGTATAAATATTATCTCAATTCCTTGTTCTTTATATCTTTTCTTTTCTTGAGATGTTGATGTAATGAATTTTTTGAATAAAATTAGAGTTCATCTCCATTGTGGTTTTACTCATGCTTATAAGCTGATTTAATTCTTATTTTTCAGTTTTTTATTTGTGTTCCTTATCTGGTATTTCTGAAGTTGAATCGCTTTATATAGTTAGCCTTTAGAGACAAGCTTAGTACTTGTATTTAGCATTTTTAAGTAAGCTAAAGGTTTACTTATGTTCTGAAGTATTTCTTTGATTAAGACATCTATATGTGACTTTCGAAATAAGTTGGACTTTATTTAGAAAATTTTCATATATTTTGAAGTCACCTTTATTAAGAAATCAAATCATTTGTTGTTAGTGAGTGTTCAACTGATTCAAAGAAAATCTGTCACTTAGATTTCCTGAATTGATATGAAATGATGACATACATCACATATAGATTTTTTGCCACTAAATCAATGATTATGATAAGAATTTTAGTAGAATGAAATTGTTAACATGAATATGGGGGGTTGAGTTTATTGTGTTTTCTTGCCTATAAATAGGATTTCTTTTTTATACATCATTTTTTCAACAGTTTATTTGTTTTCTTGCTTCATTGCTTTTACTTTCATTATGCTCTATGTTCTCCTTCAAGATTTCTAATTTTGTGTTAAAATGTCTAGAAGTTAACGATGAAGAAAACTTTACCAAGTTCAATTTCACTTCTTTGGTTAGGAGAATAATGTCGGTCTTCTATTTGAGTTATGGCATGATAATTTTGTGCTAAAGCTTGTTATAAATATCATTTTTGTATACCATGTTTGTTTTTTAAATAGGCCACAAATTCATTGGAATGTGACTTTCTTTCTCCCAGAAAGTAATTGGAATGTCACAACTTTTGTTTATGTTACCTTTTCATTATTTTTCTTCATAAATTGACTACAATGTGGAGTAAAAGATATGTTTTTAGTAAAGGAGTTTAGAACAGGTTTTTTTTTTTCAAAATTCATGTATATTGAATGGTAAGAAAATAAAATAAAAAATAGTATATATAAATATTTCTTCATAAAAAATGCCAATGCCAAAATGTGGCTTGTTAACGCTTAAACCAACTAAGAGAATAAGGACACGTTGACCCTTGCAAGTTTTAATCATAAGAGTAAATGATTAAAATGATGCCTTTGAACATCAGCCAATGGGTATGATTTTACTTGGATGTAAATTTATAAATCTAAAATTTGATTTTTTTTACTCGTCTATTGAGTTAACTGAGATGTTACTAGTTGCAAGTTGTTATACCCTTGGGACATGTTCAATGGCATTAACAATTGTGCTTGCTAATGATAACATGAGATTTAGGATGTGTTTGTTTCGGTTGTGGTTGTAGAAAATTTTGGTTCAGAAGCTGCTTCTGAAAATTTACTGTTCAGAAGTTGGTGCTTCAGAAATAGCTTTTTTCTTTGACAAACACAGTTTTGAAAGTGTAATGTTGATTAATGACTGTAATACCTCTCAGTATATAAACACAGTTTTGTTTGAAAAATACAGTTTTGAAAGTGTTGTCTGTGGAAGAAATCAAATGACAATTTATCAAGTTATTTTTATTCACAACACCATAAGAGTATTATAAAGGCTTGATTGTTAAGTCTCTCCAACATCAACTTAGGATAAAAAAAACATCCATCATTCCATCGTTCATTCTATACTAACGAAGCTTTTTTGGAGGATATTGATTCCCCACTCCAAACAAACAAAATTAGCTAAATGATCTCCAAAAAAAAAAAAAATTCTCCGAAAGCCAGTCATTGTTCATGTCACTCGAGCATCAGCTTTTAAAAGAAGTATGTTGAGATGTCGGTTGATCCCCCTTTCGAAGATGAACAATAAAAATATTCTCAATTAATAAAGGCCTTATGTTGAATTTGAATACAAATTTTAATTTGCACTAATTTTTTACATTTTGATATCCAATTTAAGGCTACCTAAGCACTTGACCGTGATTCCCACCAATCCTTGAACATAATCGATCTAATGGGTACCACTGATTAATCTCATCAATTACTGCCAGTACATTTAGTTTACTGCTCTTGAAAGAAGAGCTCTTGTAATTCATGAGAACATATGACAATCCCCAAAAGAACTTATGGGACCTTGTCCTGCTCAATCAAGTAAATATTCACATTGTTCCTTCGAAAGGTTTTCTTGTTCAAAAATTTCAGCCGTTATGGCATGTTCATCATGGCCATCGCTAGCATTCAATCTTAATCAGTATATTCTTTTTGTATCCATTGTCGAGAATTCCTGTCTTAAGAACAAACTTTTATAAGTGGAATACTGTAATTGGCATGAAACATGATACTACGTAGTTTTTGAGTAAAAGAAAACTCTGGAACGAAGAGAATAATCATAAACAAACTTGATACTTCTATTTTATATAAGATGTAACAATTCCAAGTTGGAAACCGATGTAGCCCCCATCAACACTCCTCAATCAAACCAGTCCCAATGCTAAACCAAATTAAAAAATAAACTGGACAATCCATACCCCTTTAATTTCACATAAAAAGGAAGGGATAAGAACCTCTAATTCTCAATCGGAATCCGATTTCTTCTTAGACTTGCGGTAGATCTCCTCGTACTGCCTTCCGATTGCAAGCCCCATGAGAACGAGCTTCCTCATGTCAGGAACATTGTAGTTCTGGGCCATGTAGATCCCGCAGGAAGCTCCCATAAGAAAGGTGAAGCTGCTCCGCAACACTCCCATCCGCTCTATCCAGTCCCGCGCCTTCAAGCCGACGCAATTGCTCCCGGCGAAACAAAAAGAAACCTAACAAACCTCGGTTTGGTAGAAGATCGGCTACGGGCCTGTTTTACCGGTTTGCCGGCACTGTGTAGGTGCAGACGGCCGTCTCGGAGGATGTTGGGGTGACGGGATAGGCTCGTCGATTTTCTATCTTCGGGAAGGAAACGACGGGATCGGAGGGACTCGCGGGTGGGCGCCAGGGCTGGAGGCCGGGGGTAACTATTCGCGAACCGCAGAACCCAACCGGCGAAACAAACAGCGCGCAAACGCGGTTTAGAGGCGAACTTTGTTCAGAAAGCCAAAACAAACAGGGTGGATGCTTGTTTAAATTCCTTCTTGAATGATATGGTTGAGTAAGGCTGCATCATTTTTTGAAAGATGGTGACAAGAAGAATTTTTAGTTGGGGAATTAAGAGAATAGGAGATTAAGGGTCTGTTTGGGGCAGCTGCAGCTTATCCAGTTTAGTTTATCTTGACAATCTGTGTATCTGATCTTGATAAGTTGTTTGTCTGTTTGATTTGTAAGTTTGGAAAACAACTGATTTGCAGTTGTTTATGAATAAATGATTATTCTGCCCCTGAGCTTTGTTGGGCTACAATCAATGCTCGGTTTAATAAACAAAAATTGGGCTATATTAATTCTGATAACTTTCATATGTATCTACCTAACTTTGGATTGAAATTGATTGGTTGATTAACTCTAACTTTGGAAGGGAGCATCTTTGGATAAATTTATCCACTCTTTTATCTATTTGTGTGCCACTAACCCTTTTATCTTCTCCTAACATTCTTTTCTTAAAATTGGGCTATATTTCACTTTTACTTATTAAATTGATGACTATCGCTTAGATCATCCCAATCAATACACTTGTTAGCCCAACACAAATCTTTTTCTCTTTTCTTTTATTATGTGTATTTGAATTTGATTCATGCAATGTTCCTAGTCCGCCTTTCCAAGCATTGCTTGCGTCAAAATTAATTCTTAGATTATTTTCATACGCTTCATCCATTTCAGTCTAGTGTCCTGTAACGTTCCTCTTCACCATATTCTTGATTTCCCTCTTCCCCTAACTAAGGAGTATATAATACCTAATGTTCACTATCCTTACCTCAGTGAACACACAATGTCCAATGCATTATACTCCACCATGTGAATAACCCCCTAAATATTAAATAATTTCATCCTATCGATCTTCTCCTTATGAATAGATGGACATGTTCAACATATTAGGCAACATGTAACCATAAAATTGATTTAAACGCAAGTGTTTGTTATCTTTGTTATATAGAATGTCTTTGTGAATATAACATTTCTTTTATTGCACTTACTTATATTAACTTTTATTTGTATGTGAATTTTTTAGTATGTGTCGTCTTTAATTCATAATATGTCTTTTAAGTATAATTCATATTTTCTTAGATGAAAATAATAATTTTTAAGACTCATTGCTAAAGTGATACTCTTTTGCAATGTAGATATTATTGCAAAAAGTAGTCCAACTTTTAGGATTGATTCAAAATCCTTCATCATTTTTAGGTTTTAGTTGATGCTTGTTATACGCTTATAATGATTATTGAAGTGAATTTAGAATAAATAAGTGGATTTTGTTGAATTGGTCTATTTAATTTGTAATATATTTGAGATTCTAATGAGTAACAAATTGTAGTCATCATTAAATGCCAATTAAATTTTAGTCTTGAAATAATGTTGAATATTGATTGAATTTTTCTTGTTATTATGAGTGATTTATATTATTACATATGATAATATTATTAAGTTTCAGTGACTAACAAGATTAGAGAGTCATCTCAGATGATTTGGTCACATTAAACATCAATTATCTGATGACCCTGTTAGGAGAGTAGATGTTTTAGATTTGACTTATGTTAGAAAAGGTAGAAACGGACCTAAACAAACTTAGGCATATATAAAAAAATGATTTTAATTTATATAAATTAAAAGAAAATATGACACTCAATAGGACATGGTGAAGAAAAAGTTTTAATGCAGCTGACCCCTGTTAGTGGGATTAAGGCTTGTTGTAGTTGTTGTATGATAATATTATTAAGTTACTCAAATTTTTTTTTCTAGAATGAAACTCGTGTTTAATTTAATATTAGAGGAACTTCATAAAGTGGATGAAGTGTAGATTGGTAATTATCTATGGGCCATAGCTTGCTTATTTGAATTTTGCCCTGATTATGACTTGTACTTCATTTATTAAGATTATTATATGTATTTCTTAACAAATTGAGCATATATTTGAGAAATTGGCTTAGTTGGCTTTTTTCAAATAGCTAATCACTCAATTTTCTTAGATTAAATTTTGGCTACATTTAAGTGAAAATTTGAGTATTGATTTGACAATCAAGTTAGCTCCAAATTCTCTATGTGCGAGGTTGTTGATTTAGAATCTATAATAATTTCCCAGTGCAACAAATTTTCAAGTTTATAGAATACAACAAATTGAGGAATTTATGAGTTCGTTGTCAACAATGAATTGTTATTTGTGAATCACAAAATTTGTCGGTCATAGTGAATTGATAATTGTTTGTATATTGCAAATTGAAAAGTTCTTTAAGCTTGTTGAATTGACAAATAAAAATCCCTGATTTTGATTAAATAAATTTGGTTGCTTAAGTTTTTCTATATTTTGAATTTATGCAATTAAAAAACTTTCTGATTTGAAGAAATGAAGAAATAAGAAGATTTGAAAGTTTATTTCATTACAACTTGGCAGCTTTACATGCTAGAAAGTTTTGAGATGGCATTAGTTGATTGGTGCTAATATTAGAGTTTTTGTGTTCACGTAAGAATCATATACTAGAAGTAGGTGTTAATTTTAAAGGTTCTAAATTCATTGAATTAGTTAAACCAATGAACACTCTATATAATCAATATGTTGCCAATTTGATAATTTTCCATTAACACTGTGTTGAAGATGGTGTCATTTTAAATATTAATAATCTATAAAATATTGCAGTATGAACATGAATTAGAGATGATATGTATCTCTCCCAATTAAAGTTTCTTTATAGCTATCATAATGATTATCCTTGTTATATGGATGGCATTTGTTAAGACATAATAATCATTATTATTTTTATTTGGTGTTTTATCACCTTCTTATTTTTAATTGGTGCAACACTTTGATTGTTTCACAGGCATGCAATATTGGGCACATTGACAATAGTTGATGAGAATTACAATTTTACTTGGAAGCATCCATTATACTGCTTGGAACATTTAGAGTAGATTTTATAATGGCTTGCTTGAAGACTATAACTTCCTTCCGTTTTTGAGGTTCATAGGTGTGAATCAGCTTCTTTTGCATTGAATAGAGCAAAAATCTTATACGTTATTTATGTTAATGATAGTAATGGTTCAGTTTGACTAACTTTTTTTGGTTGCGACTTACTTCGGTGATTACATGAGTGTCATACTGAATCCTTGTTGTATGATTGTAAAATTTTAAATGCAATTTTTGACATTTTTGTATAATTTCTTAGATTTCTTCAATTGATAAAAAAAACATGTGACAGATGTCCCAATTCTAAAAGCTTAAATTTTATTCTAGAAGTTGAAATTTTTTATATATAGATTTTATGAGACCTTTTATATACCTTATTACATGTAAAATATTACAATCTGAACTTTATTACACTATTATATAAAAACTGTTGTATGCATCAATTGAAGAAACCTAAAAAATTGTACAAAAATCTCAAAAAACAACATTAAAAATTTTACAATCTGGACTTTGTTGGTCTACACTATTATAAAAAAAACATGTGATGGATGTCAAAAAATGACTTAAATTTTACTATAAAAGTTGAAATTTTTTATGTTTGGGGTTTAGATTTTATGGGATCTTTATATGACCTGTGGATTATGTTTTTAAATGGATGGATTGAAACGATTGTTTACCTTGTTGTGATGCTAAAAATGTTGCAAAATTTTTAAAGAAAAATATTTTTACTAGATTTGGAATATCGAGGGTTATCATTACAGATGAAGAAAGTTGATCGATATTTGTAGTTGTTGTATAATAAAATTGTAACAAAAGTTTCTTTTTTCAAATGCATTGAGTTTTTTTTTTTTTGGGATATGCATGAACAATCATCATATATAACAAAACATTTGAGTTTTAATTGCTTTTAATTGCTTGGAGAACTCATCATATAACAAAGCATTTGTGGGCTATTATTATTAACTTTTGATTTGATAGAGTGTGATGATAGAATGAGAATCGAGATAATGAATTGTGCAGTAGAATCAATATTGTTCAAGTAGTAAAAGGAACATGCTTTAAAAAGTTTGTTAAGTTGATATAGAAGTGAAAATGAGTTAAGAATAATGATTAGAAGATTACCATCCTTAAAAATAAATATTGTGCAGCAACTGAAGTTTAAATCCCTTGATGGAGTTCAATTTTTTCCTTACTAAGAACATAAAATTGATTTATTCTCCTAGAGATGTGAGATAAATTTTTAAAAAGTTCTTATTACCTTAATATTCTCCAGCTTTTTAAAACAAGACAATAATCATTAATTTATTAGCAAGAATGATAGAGCTACGTGAAAAAGAGCTCTTACATCTGGTTGAAGGCCCGTAAAAATATGCCCTCAAGAACAAAAGAAGAAAAAGCAACCGACAGTTCTTACAAACAAAAATCTCACAAATAATGATTTATTAATCCATACTAAATGAATAGCAAACACCACATCAAGAAATCATACCATCACTCAAAGAATATCTCATCTCCATCAACACTCAAAATACCCAAAACAACTATATGAATTCCCCCCTCTCTGTACCTTCAACACATAACACAGCAATAAAAAGCATAAATAATAGCCTAAACAACTCCACAAATCCCAAACTCAAACTGGACAAATCCAGATCCTCACTGAGACGAAATCAGGCCAAAGAAGGAGACAATCGAGCTCAGCAGCAACGTGCACAGAACCGGCACCAAACCAAACGCTCCATTCTCCAACCCCGCCGGCGACGGAGCAATCGCCTCATCCTGTGCTCCGGCAACCGCCAAGAAGGCTGCAAGCAGGAGAAGCAGAGGAACCTTCATGGAAAGCTTAAGCATGGCGGCTTCCATCTCAGCAGTGAAACGAGTTGGTTTCTTGATCTGAAACAAGGGAGCAGAATGGAAATTGTGGAAGAAGAAGAAGAAGCTGTGTTTGATTGATTCTGTGAAGGAAATGGGTGTTGGGATATTTATAGATGGGAGAGGCGAAATGTAAGAAGAAAGGGGGAGACAGATGTAGCCGTTGGAAGGAAACTCTGAAAGTTGAAACGGCAGATCAGCGTGAAGTGACCGTTACTTCGGACGCGTGGCGAAAGAAGAGTGGCCGGACGTTTGAAATTTGTCGGGAATCGGCCATCTAACCGTTGAATGGGATGGGATCGGTTCAGGGTTACTTTACAGCCACGGAAAGGAAACTAGTAGCGCGTGGCTTGAAGAAAAGAGCAAGTGAAAAACGTGCAGTCATTTGGGCTCAACTGAGTCATTTGGGCTCCACTGCTTGTTTAAAAGACACGGGAAAATTTGTTGGGCCTCTCTGTTGGCCCTCTCCGTCTTCAGGAATGGGGAAGGCCTGGTTTCAATTAGGAGAAAATATCATGCATCTGGACTTTCAATTACTCGTCACATCACTATGAATCTTTTGATTATCCGAACGTGTGGATATGGACATTATATTTTTTTCTAAGATGAGCATCCTCTTGAGCTTGATTAAATTATTAAATTTACGCTTAAGTTTGAGCTTAAGTTTACTAGTTCGAGTCCAATCATGAGCCGCTTTGTTTATTATAAAAAAAAGGAAATGATATTTATCTAAGCAATAGCTATAATAAAACGATAAATAAAATAAGAAATTAGGAGATAAATAATAAAAATTTACTTCATATAAATTATAAAATATTACTTCTTAAAAATCCTTTAATTTAGTATTTTTTGAGGTTGAGTTGAGGATGGCTTAAGCTTGGCTGATTAGCTCATAGAGCGCAGCTCACGAGCCATTTATCTAGCCAAGATTGAGCGGGCTCAGAAGTTGGCTTGACTCACTTATCCTCAACCGATAACATGAGAAAGTAAGCCAGATCAGTGAATTATTCCAAAGAATTGGTGCCACCAATCTAACAAGTGATACATGTATGATGACCTTATAAATTTATTCTAAAAACTTTAAATATTAATGATATTCTGATTACATATTTAATTGTTACAAATACTAAATATTTAAAAATAATTTATTCATAATTATATGGTTAAGCATTATACATTAAAAGTATTATTTTTGTTCTATTGTAAAGAGTTCTGGAGAAAGCAATATAGAAATAAATACATATTTTTTCTAAAAAAATTAGATAATGGTTTTCTTGCAATTACAGTATTTTAATGTCATATTGAAAAAAAAATTATTTTCGTTATAAAAATTTCTATAAAGTATTTAAGTCGTTCAGAACTGTGATGACAATCTGAATGCAAAACAGACCTTGATCATATGTCAATGGTGATAGCGATTAAGATTATTATCTGCGACAAGAAAATAATTACGTTTTTTAGGAAAATATTTTTGTTTTTATTAAACATAATATTTACTTTATTTCTTTTTTAAACTTTAGGAAGTCCAAAAAATGTTATTGATCTTCAATAATAATTTCAATCATCTCAACCAAATGTTTCTAAAATTATAAAATCATTAACAATTAATTATAATTGTAATTTTTTTTATCATTCTCTAATAACAACACAGCCAAGTATCACATGTCAATCAAATACAAGCAATTCTCTTGCTTGTATAACTCCATCAAGATGCAAGGTTTCTTCTTCTTAGACATTTTCCTTTGTAGCAGTGTCGTCTAGTCACTAAGAATTGTGCATCCTCATCTTCACCTCCAAAATTCTCCGGTCTCATTAACCTTAATTAACTCATCAGAAGTCCTGACCACTTTAGCAATGGAGCATTTCTTGATTCTCTCTTTTTTCCTTCATCAGCGTAAAAGCATTGTAGTTCTAATACAAGGATAATATGTTTGAAATTTTACCTCACACTTATTATAGGGAATGAAAGCATCATGACACAATTCTTATGTATATGCATATCTAGCTCTTCATATTTAACCACACACATAACATTTTAGTACTTTAAATTTATGTATAAAAATGTGTGATTTGAATGATTTAAATGTTATAATTAAAGTTTTGGATGGTTAAAATGTAATATTTAGAATCTATTAAATACTTTGCTATATAAAAATCTAAAAATTTAAAGGCATTTACACACATACCCCACAATTCCTATGTATTTATATATCTAGAACATATTTTTGTTTACCAGAGCGGTGCTCCAACATAAGCAAAGAAGAAGGCGCGGATCAGCTATGGCTGCGGCGCCGGTCCTTCGCGAACTTCAACGTGATATTGAAACTCAGGCCAATACTTTAAGCAAGATCCAGAAAGGCTAGACTCAAAACCCTATCTCAGTCGCTTCTCATTATGAAACCGTAACCCTAACCTTCCACCTCTAACTCCTGGAGCAGATATTGCGAAGAACCACCAAGTGCGGAAGCAGTACACCATCCAGCTAGGTGAAAATGAGCTAGTTCTCAAGGTGAATTTCGTTCTCTTTCAGTCTCTGCAACTTCTTTTCCAAGTGGGTTCAGTCTATCTTCATTTGACTTGTTTGTAAGGTGCGCAGGAGTTAGACCTTTTAAACGAGGGTTCTAACGTGTACAAGCTAATTGGACCAGTGCTTGTGAAGCAGGATTTGGCTGAGGCTAGGGCCAACGTCCGCAAGCGGATTGAATACATTTCGGCAGAGCTGTACGTGTCTTTTTGGCGCACTCATGGAATTTGTTGTTTCTTTTGTTTCATTGACGCTACCCTGTTTTTGTTGATTAAGCTTGATGATTTTCATCTCGGTGTTGCTGTTGAGTGTGCAGGAAGCGGCTTGATGGGACTCTTAAAGATCTGGAGGGCAAGCAGAGCAGCAAGCAAGAAGCGGTTAGTGATTATAAAATTTATCAGCTATTTCCAGTTGTTTTTTTTTCTTGTTTTTAGAATGATTATAGTAGAACCTGAGAGATTCTGAAGTTTCAATATCTTTGATGGAAAAGAGATATATATTCTAGCTCATTGCTATACGTTTATGCTATGCAACTTTGGGGTGTGATTTTATTCATCTCTTTTTTTAATACATGTATAGAGAATATCATTTTAATATAGAAGCTTATTCTCATCTCATGTTGAACCTATGTTTGATTTTGTTTTACCTTCACTCATTTCGACAATGGAGACCAAGTGATGTAGGATGCTTTAAGTTCTAGGTTTATTAATGCAAATCTATTATATGATGAAGAAAAAACAATAAAAAACAAATTCATAGTTAAAAAAAACTCTAATTTTCTTAAACAATTATTCACTATTTTGGATGGATATTATAAATACGAATAAATCAGTTAAGATGATAATCCAAGTGCCTTCTGTTAGAAAAAAAATGAATAAATTTAGAATAAAATGTCTCACACTATGAGTTTCAATCCATGTTTTATTGAATAAAAGTAAAATCAATCACACGATCAATCAAATAACAAAATCTTAAATCATTAAAAAAGGGACTTGTGACTTAATTGGACTGTACTAATCACATTAACCAAACCTCCAACTCAAATCTGTTTGTAGTGGACTCGACATGATTTTTTGAAATTGCTTTATTTTCAAAATGGACCCTACTAATTCTATCTAGCTAGATGCTTAATGCCGACATCCTGTTTAGGAGGGGAATTTGCATCATTTTTCTTACAGCTATTGTCATTAAATTAGAATGTATATTAGGAAAGGCTTACTCAGAAACTATTTTGTAATTATTCTTTCTGTATTGTGCATATTTTTTATCTAAGTGTATGTGTTGTATGCAATTGAACATATGAAATATAGAGCTGTTGCTTCTACTATCTAATGTTTTTACATTTCATAAAGAAAATTTACAAGCACTCCAGGTTGTTATCTTAGCCGCACCTTTCAGCATAGCTGGTACCTCCAAAGTGTCCTCCCAAATTACTCACAAAAATCACTCACACAGCACAAATGTTGGAACACGTTGTGGACTTGGAGAACAAAAAGGGCAACTTTCTCATTCATCCAGTGCAATTTAGGAACTTATATATATATATATATATATATTGTCCGTTGAGTTAATTTCTCATATTTTCCTTGCCTTGCTGTTCTACTCTAGGGTTGTAAGTGAATTAGTACACTTGATAAATGGCTCAATACTTGTTTATATATATGGTTCAGTTTGGTTTGTTTATTTGTTAGTCGAACAAGCTCCAAGACAATCTTGAAGGATTCACCTATGAATGAAGTAATCGAGAAGCTTGAGTATTGACATATTTATTGATTTATTTCTGCGAACAAGATCATGCACTGTTAAACTACTAGCCTATTAAAAGTTTAGTAAAATGTTAATTTTTATTATTTGTTATTTTATTTCATATTTTTATATCATTTTTTTTATATTTATGCCTTTCAGAATTATTATATCAACAAAATCTTAAGTATGATGAAAAACGAGTAAGTACGTGGATCGATATATTAAAAATTTAATTTAATTTTTAATCAACATTTGATAGAAATATTGAATAAAGACTAGATAAATAGATGAAAATTTAATTTATTTTTAAATTAAAATTATATAATAAAAATTTTAAGTAAATACCAAGATGGATGGATTAAAAATGTATTCTGTTATCCATAAAATAGTACAAATAATGGTGAGTTCATTTCATATTGTTAATCTTGATACAAGACTATGAAAGTATTTATCACTAGTAATAAATTGCTTGTCTAGATTATTAACATTTCATTTATAGTTAGGCTCAACTAAAGTTTGATTATGGCTTGAATTCGGTAAGAGAAATAATAAATAGGCTGTATCAAAATTTTAAAACGTACGTCACGCTCAATTTTGCTCAAGTTTTATAGGCAAAGAAATTGACAAGCTTGAACAATACAATCATAATTTACTCTCTTGGTGATAGTTGGTTAATATGCTTACTTTTCATTACTAGTTTCACTTCATATTTGCTTATTGTATGCTACGGGATTTACTTCTTTTGCAGGGTTAAATGTAATCGTAGCATTAATTGTTTACCAAAATTTCCTTCTTTTGTTTGATATTTACTTTATTTCAGAGATCTTTGCCTACCAGTTGTTTCTTACTTTTTTAATTATTAAATGTAATCACACAAGTGGGTCTTCAAGTTTCTTAACACTTGTCCAACACTCATTAATCAGGCTTACTTGAGAAGCACTCTATTCTTGTCTTCTTTTATCTTCTTGCACCTTTTTTTTTAAGATTTAGTCATGTGCTTTAGTAGGTAAGTGTCGTTCTTACATAGCTAGATATTTTGTTGTTTTTTTGAAATTTTGTTCTTGTGTTTTAGTTAATTAATGCTGCTCTTACATGGTAGAGATTAGTTTATGTGGTTGTTTTAACTACTAAGGCTGTGATTTTAATGGAAACTTGACTAGGAAGAATGGACAGTTTGAAATACCATTCATGCCTCTTTTAGACACATGTTGTAGAAGGATAAATCTTTGGTATGCTCTTGTACGTTTTTGTCATACACAAATTTATGCATATTGTTTCAATATAAAATTATGTTTCAACACAGGTCGTACATGGCTTGACACGAAAGACATGTGCATGAGGGATGATCTGCCCGTGAGATATTAATGCACATTCAAAATATGTGGTCACTGACAATAATTAATCAACTGTAATGTTAGAATCTTATTAGCAACCATTAATTGTCACATTTTGTAAAATATTTCTCATTTCATTGATAGTATTTATTTATTTATTTTATTTGTTAAACTACTTTTATGAATTATATATTCATATACTTTATGCGACGCCTTAGCTGAAACTACAATAGATTATATATTTTATTTTAATACTTTATAAAATATAAAATTGTATCAATGACTTATGTGTCTTACATTCATAATATGCTCTCACCTTCAACATATTGAGTCGTGTAATTACTTTGTAAAAACTTGCTGGTTATCTGGAATTATATTGGGCTAATCTTGCCCCAACCAATCATATCTACTTAGGAACTAGTAGTTTATAAATAACATATTAGAGACATTTAATTTATTGTCTTTGATTGAAAACTTATCTTTTAGTTTTAAGTTTTGTGTGTGTGCAAGTCATAAAGTGAGTCATCTACTTGTACCAGTGTGAGGCTGTAATTTTGTCTTGACAAATTCTTTATTTGACCTAATTTCTTTTATATATTATACTAATTTTTTGCTAGTACTTCTAGTCTTATTCAAATTTGTCAAAAATGATTTTATTTGTCATGATTAAATTACAATTGCACGCTAGTTTTGCTTGCTTAGAAAATTCTTGTTGATTTATTCATTTTTTTTGTTAGTATAATATCATTTGACTTATAATTCTTTTAAGTTCGTTTGTTTAAAGATTTTTTTGTGAAATCTAAGTTTTCTTGTGATTTACTTTAATCACATTAAGTTTGATTTGAGAGGGGATATTTTCATTTTGGTTTAAGATAATGATATCGAGAGCGAATTGCCATTTCTTCATATTTTCTTTCTTGCACATATTTCTTGGCCTATTTTAGATTTTGAGAAAATATTAAAATTTTATGTGTTTAAGAGGGTTACAATATTGAAGGAGTGCAAAATTTTGTCAATCTTATCACCTTAAATCTATTTGCATCCGATTTATTGAGTATCATAACATTTCAATTAATATGGGGTCCCTAAAGGAATATTAAATGGACGTTAATTTAAGATTCTTGCCAAGGCAGGCTTTGAGTATCCTCCAATTGGTCATATGGTAACTTGTGTGGCAGTTACATATACATGCGGAGAAAGATAATTAAATCATTGGGTTTGATGATATTCATGAAATTTGTGTTATCATGATATCTTAGTTGATTATTCTTTAAATATTATGCATTGGGGGGGGGGGGGGGTTTTGTAAAAAATAATTTTTT
>NW_018164869.1:5550795-5560005 GCF_001263595.1 Phalaenopsis equestris | reverse complement strand
GGGTGGGGGGGGGGGGGGTGTTGTAGAACATATGAATTTCAGTTTTGAACCACATCAATAATCATATAAGATAGTATGGATGGATCACATTACTATTTCTTGTATCTCAGATATGTACATTTTTTATTCAGTTAGTTACATATACTAATAGAATCTCGCATGGTGTGCTATCTAGGGATATTATTCGTGTTGTTCTGAATGGAATTTAGTTTTATGATTTAGACGGTATTCTTTTTTGGAGGTCTAATTCATATTTTTTCAAGAGTATTGGGATATTGATAGTTTCAAAATCTCGAAAACCTAAGGGTTTATCATAATCAAGTGAAAAAGACCTTAAATATTCTGAGCAATTATGGATTTGAGAAAAAAAAAGGTATGATGATGTTATCTATGCTTTAATATGTTAAATTATTATTTAAAGTTTGTGGTTTTGCTTAATAATGTTAATCCAAATGTGGTGTGTCTTAAAAGTGTTGAGGCTTATGACATTCTTAATGAAGAACCACGATTAAGGGATGGATATGCAATATACAATATACTATTGTTAAAGTGTTTGATGAACAGGGATTTGTTAGGGATAGTGTTGACCTCATTTTTGTGAGGTCTTCTCTTCTCCTCCTTAGAGTCTAGGATCTAATTCTAGGAGTTTTTATTGATCGTCTTAGAAAATTAAAATTGATACCCACACTTTTAGAAAATTCTAGTCAATTCTTATTTTCCTTTAATGTCTAACATTTTTGGCACAAGACCATCGTCTTATGAACGAGCGATTATGGGCTATTTTGTGAAAACTCAAAGAAAAAGTTCCTAATAGGACTTCAAGCCTTACGAAAACATCGTCACGATTTTTTCGTCACATACACACACCAAATGCACAAAATTCACTGAGTTGCACGAAATCGGACATCAATTAAGCCTAAATGACGGGTGAAAATGTGAACTTCTCCGGATGACCTCCGACGACAAAATGGACTGCTCCGCCACCGCGTCCGGGATCCCCATGTTGGTAGGAAAGGCCACCCATATTGCCATATTTTTGACACGAGAAAATTGACACGCAAATCGATGAATTTATCAAAATAACCTCTGACGACAAAACAGACCGCGCCGGTGTGTCCGAAATGTCGAAATTACCTAAGGAGGACACCCATTTTGCTAGGGCGCCGCACATGTATAAATCGTATGAAACTTGATATATATATATTGATTCTTTTTTTTTTCAAACGCTTAATCGCTCGCCTCCCTCTCCCGTTCGTGACCGAGCCCTCCTCCTTCCTCTTCGATCGTGAGCCCTAGCCGAACCGACCGAGCCCCCCTCTCCGATCGCGAAGATTCGACCCGCGGTCCCGCTCCTCGTACGCCTGCCGTCCTGCGCCGCGTGCTTCCGTGCGCTGCGAAAGGCTTCGACCTGCTCCCACGCCTCTGCGATTTCTGTCGTCCTCTCCCCACGCGAGGTTTGTCGCTTTCCTTGGCTTGGCTCACCGCCCAGGTGAGGGATAGTATTTTCCTCCTCCCTCTTTTGCTATAAAAACCTCATTTGGGGAGTTCCATAGGGTTAGCCGAATTTTATTTTGAGTGGTGGAAGTGCTGCCATTTTTGTGTCTCGATTCTTCATTTTGTGTGTGTGTATTTAAGGCGTTGAGAAGACCTTGCCTTCTCTTGGGCAAAGCTTGAAGGAGGAGTGTTGGCCGAAAATTGAAAGGAAAGGGGGGAAGTGCTGCCATTTTCCTTTTTTTGAATTCCCTGGCTGTTTCTTCTTAAGTGGCTTGGTATTCTTGGGGTGCTGTGATTTTCTCGTTCTTCTCTTGAAAAAAAATTCAAGCAAGGTATCCCTTCCTCCCTTAGCTATTCATTACTATGAGTTGTTGACTTGGTTGCTTGTTCTAGCTTCAATGTTTCTTTAAAAAAAAAAAATTTAGAAGAATGTTTGGTCAAACTTGTAGCTTGCACACAAAATGGTAATTGGGAGTCCCCCTTTTGCTGTAGTTGGGAGTCCCCCTTTTGCTCCATACTTGAATAGTAGGAGAAAATAGCTTAGGAGAAAATATTTGGAGCCTCTCTTTATATTAGTTTCGCTGATTTTGAAGATCACATGTTCAAGTGCTTGTTGAATTCACATTTTTGATGGCTTGAGAAAAATATTATGGAGCTCTTCTTTGCTTTTCATGATGCGGATTTTGAAAGAAATGTTTAGAAACTCCTCGTGATTTTTTTTTGGTTGGTTTGGAGAAGATAGAATACATCGTTTTGCACATGATTGATAATGATGTAAGAAAGTACAATTAATACTTATTCATGTAGTAAAGAAAAAGGGATTCTTTTTTTTATTTTTGAGCTTGGACTTTCATATGGATACATTTGGGGCTCACATTTTGCTTTTCTTGCTGCCCCCTTGTTGAAATATATGCTGGAAGTTATTTTTAAATGCTGGAAATTACATTTGGGGTTCACATTTTGCTCCTCTTGCTGCCCCTTGTTGAAATATATGTTGGAAGTTATTTTTAAATGCTAGAAATTACATTTGGGGCTCACATTTTGCTCCTCTTGCTGCCCCTTGCTGAAATATATACTGAAAGTTATTTTTAAATGCTGGAAATCACATTTGGGGCTCACATTTTGCTTCTCTTGCTGCCCCTTGTTGAAATAAATGCTGGAAATTATTTTTTTTAAATGTTGGAAATTACATTTGGGGCTCACATTTTGCTTCTCTTGCTGCCCCTTGTTGAAATATATGCTGGAAGTTATTTTTAAATGCTGTAAATTACATTTGGGGCTCACATTTTGCTTCTCTTCCTGCCCCTTGTTAAAATATATGTTGGAAATTGCTTTTAAGAGTTGAAAATTATGTTTGAGGCTAGGTTGGCCATGTTCTTGGGCTCGGTTTGGGCTTCTTTTAGTGATTTATGTTAGCTGAAATACTTTACTGTTTCGTTTCTTTTTTGTTGGATTTGGTTTGTCCCTCGTGATAGACTCGATTTGCCCAATTTCTTGGGCACGATTTGGCGGCTGTTTTTGTTCCCTCTCTGGTTTTACATGTGAGCTTGTTTGAGAATTTATTTGGG
This sequence comes from Phalaenopsis equestris, assembly GCF_001263595.1. NCBI lineage: Eukaryota > Viridiplantae > Streptophyta > Magnoliopsida > Asparagales > Orchidaceae > Phalaenopsis > Phalaenopsis equestris. The sequence goes on along the minus strand of NW_018164869.1, from coordinate 5,556,943 downwards.
GTGGATTGGGTGGCTGTTTTGCTCTTCTCCCTAATTCCATTTGTGAGCTTATTTGTGAGTTTGTTTGAGGCTAGTTTGGTGGCTGTTTTGCTTCGTTTCCAGGTCTTAGCCGTGAGCTAGTTTAGGGCTTAATTAAATCATTGTTTGAGGCTAGTTTGATGGCTGTTTGGCTTCTTTTGCAGGCCTTAGCCGTGAGCCTCAATTGGTGGATGTTGCCCTACGGTTCTCTTTTGCTGCTTTCTACTCGTAACCCCTGTATGTTATGATCGATGTTGGGATTGGCTGGAATTTGATTTGTTCCTTATTTTAGCCTGGTCATGGGCTTCCCCTATGGTTCTTTTATGATTGATTCAAGCTTAAATAACATTGCGTTGATACCTATTGTGTTGACTTTGGGTATTGTTTGGTGCTGTTGACTTTCGAGCCTTCCTTTTAACCCTTACCCGTGAGTCTGTTATGATATTGGAGTCTTACTCGAGAGTATTTTTTTTTACACCATGTTGGATTTATATCTCATTATAAATTTTTGATGGAGGTTGGGATTAAATTATTTTTGACATCAATATGTTTTTCTAGAAGGATAGCGAATTATTTCTTGCATTAATTTGTGTCTCTTTTTTTATGAAATGTGAAAGAGCTTGTACAATTTCATTAAAAAAAAATATAGGGTTGATTTAAAATTGTATTTACAAATGGGTTTGGAAATTCATGAAATTGCCACGCGTTGATAAAAAAGTGAGAAAATGATATCTTTCTAAGATTGATTCAAAGCTCTTGAAGCTTCATTTTGGGATTAATATCAAATTTGATTTATAAAAGGGTTTGAAAATCCATTAAATTGGCACTTGGAAAGGATATCCTTCTCGGGATTGATCCGATTATTTTCTTTTTGACGAATTTAATCGTTTTAGACCGATACATTCATGATTTTACTTTAAGCTTCATTGATTTGACTTGATTTTAAAAATAGATCGGTCTCGTTTTCGTTTATTTTATTTTATTTTTTTAACGGTCATGTTAAAAATGAGAATTTTTGATTTAATTACATTAAAAAATGATTCACAGTCTTAAGGGAAATAAGAAGGAAAGAGAAAGATAGAGAAAATTTAAAAATAAGATTTGGATCTTCGAGGTGATAAAATCTAAAGGGGTGATAGAATAGTGAACCATCTACCGTGTATTTTTGCATATGAAAGATAAAATTGTAAATTCGAAGAATAGTTGGGGGTTGCAAGAAGGTGAGAGTTTAGATAACATTTAAGGATATGGATTGGAAATATCGGCCTAATTTGTCGGTCATTTTTTTTTAAACTTCGTGGTTTGAAAAAAGTAGTGATTTTGTGATTTTGAAAATAATTTAAATATGAATAAAACCTTTTTTATTTTAAAATGTAACATTTTAATTTTAAAATATGTAAGACCAAACGAATCTCACATTTTAAATAACTTAAATAATTGAATACAATACTACAAATAATACACTTATCCCGAATGATAAATATATCACTTAAAAAATATATCACTTGTAATAGGGATTGAATCATCTTGATTAAACAATTTGTGACATCCGTTTTAGTCTGCGAAATATTTATATAAAAAGGCCAACAAGTTCCCCTATCAAACATAAGAAAAATTAGATAGAGTTTATTTTATCTGGGTTCCTGGTTTCCTATAGAGGCAAACACCTATAGTTAATTACATCTTAAATGATCGAAATCATTTAAGAAAACTCTCGATTAAGATCAGGTGGTTTTGTTTTCAAGATTTCAAAGTTTAGGTTTTCACGATGGTACATGAGAAAATCAAATAGGAATGACTCAAAATAGGAACAATTATTTAAGGAATCCAAAGGGAAGAAAATTAAAGGATATCACAGATCCAGGAGAAACCCCGGAGATGTCCCAACTATCCTATTGTTCGGCTTTATGTCTTTTGAAATGATTTGATTTGATATTTCAATCCTGTAAATTATTTATGAATTAGGGCTTATGTTTACATAATATCGAACCGTGCAAATATCCTAAAAAGATGGGAGAATTTACACCGTACCGCACAGTAACCTCGGAATTCTAAATCTTTAGGACTTATAATTGTACAACAAAGTTGTACAAAAAGCCTAAAGAGTGATCCTATATGTTGTTATTTAAACTAAAGAAAGGTGATAGGTGATATGAATATGTTTATGTGATATGTTTTGATGTTTAGCTGCTGCAGATCCACCTTGAAGTTGTTCCTCGTCGTGCTGCCCACGTTATTCGTTCCAAACTGTACGTAGTAGCTTCTCCCGGTTCATTTTTAGTTTTGAACATGTTCCTAACCACTAGGTTATTCTATACTTCTATACTAAGGTACTAAGGCATAACATATCAAAGTAACTAAACATGCAGTGTGAAAGAAAAGTAACAATGTACTGTACAGTAAAAAAGAAAGACAGTATAACATGTTGAAATAAAAGTATAACATGCTATAAAAAATAGTATAACAAAATATAAAAGCAATATAACATGCTGAGAAAATAAAATGCTGTAATATAAATTAAACCTGTACACCTGGTAGGTTCATTGCTCCTTTAAGTTTACCTATTATGCGCTGTGTAAAAGAGGAAAATACGACTTGAAAAAGACTTAACGTTAACAGAAACAGGTAAATCGTAGGAAAAAGACAAATAAATAAAATGAAATACAATATCACAACAAAATCACATATAAAGGACCAAAAATAAGAAATTCATATGTGATATCAGAATGTCCCCAATTGCCAGGAGGATTTGAGTGTAAGCCACACTCAAATCCCGGAGCATTGAGTTTCAGTTTTGGTCAAGTTAAGGTGAGATCAAGTTAAGGTAAGAATTTCATTATTTAGAATTTCATTATTTAATCTAATTAAATCAGTCATGAATCACAATCTAGTGCACCATCGTGTCTGGGGTCCTAGTTATCTCATAAACTGAGGTCAGATGTCTGACATCTTAGGATCATTTGAAAATTAGGATGATAAACTCTCTTAAGGTGTGCTCCTAAGACCTAGGAAACATACACTTTAGTTTACTTGAAGTGTCTTAAAGTGTCTAACCTCAACTAAGTGCCTTTCAACTAACGCTCAAACATCTTTAGATTAAGCTTAGCTAACCATCAAACTCCTAAAACCTTGGGGGGTAAACCTATAGTTTTGGTAAAAGAGTTGTGAGGTGTGCTTCAAACCTAGTTAGAACAATTGGATTTAAGTTTATTCAAAGCTTAAGGGACCTAAGTGCAGGTCTACTAATATTTCCAATCCATATCCCTAATTGTTATCTAAACTCCTACCTTCTTCCAACCCCCAACTATTCTTCGAATTTACAATTTTATCTTTCATATGCAAAAATGAACGGTAGATGGTTCACTATTCTATCCCCCCTTTAGATTTTATCACCTCGAATATCCAAATCTTATTTTTAAATTTTCTCTCCATTTCTCTTTCCCGCTTATTTCCTTTAAGATTGTGAATAATTTCTTAATATAATTAAATCGAAAATTTCCATTTTTAACTTCACCGTTAAAAAAATAAAATAAAATAAACAAAAACGAGACCGATCCATTTTTAAAACCAAGTCAAATCAATGAAGTTTAAAGCAAAATCATGAATATATCGGTATAAAACGATTAAATTCGTCAAAAAGAAAATAATCGGATCAATCCCGAGAAGGATATCCTTTCCAAGTGACAATTTAATGGATTTCCAAACCCCTTTATAAATCAAATTTGAAATTAATCCCAAAATGAAGCTTCAAGAGCTTTGAATCAATCTTAGAAAGATATCATTTTCTCACTCTTTTATCAATGCGTGGCATTTTCATGAATTTCCAAACCTTTTTGTAAATTCAATTTTACATCAACCCTATATTTTTTTTTAAATGAAATTGTACAAGCCCTTTCACATTTCATAAAAGAAGAGACACAAATTAATGAAAGAAATAATTCCCTATCCTTCTAGAAAAACATACCGATGTCAAAAATAATTTAATCTCAACCTCCATAAAAAATTTATAATGAGATATAAATCCAACATAGTGTAAAAAAGAATGTTCTCGAGTAAGACTCCAATATCATAACAGGCTCACGGGTAAGGGCCAAAAGGAAGGCTCCAAATGCAACAGCACCAAACAATACCCAAAGTCAACACAATATGTATCAACTCAATGTTATTTAAGCTTGAATCAATCATAAAAGAACCATAGAGGAAGCCCACGACCAGGCTAAAATAAGGAACAAATCAAAATCCAGCCAATCCCAACATCGATCATAACATACATGGGTCACGAGTAAAAAACAACAAAAGAGAACCTTAAGGCAACATCCACCAATTGAGGCTCATGGCTAAGGCCTGAAAAAGAAGCAAAACAACTATCAAATCAAAACAACCACCAAACTAGCCTTACACAAACTCACAAATAAGCTCACAGATAGAATTAGGGAGAAGAGCAAAACAACCACCCAATCCATCCCAAATAAATTCTCAAACAAGCTCACATGTAAAACCAGGGAGGGAACAAAAATAGCGGCCAAATCGTGTCCAAAAAATTGGGCAAATCGAGTCCATCATGAGGGACAAACCAAATCCAACAAAAAAGAAACGAAACTGTAAAGTATTTCAGCTAACATAAATCACTAAAATGAGCCCAAACCGAGCCCAAAAACATGGCCAACCTAGCCTCAAACGTAATGTCCAACTTTTAAAAGCAATTTCCAACATATATCTCAAGAAGGGGCAGCAAGAGAAGCAAAATGTGAGCTCCAAATGTAATTTCCTGCATTTAAAAATAACTTCCAACATAAATTTCAACAAGGGGCAGCAAGAGAAGCAAAATGTGAGCCCCAAATGTAATTTCCAGCATTTAAAAAAAATAACTTCCAATATCTTCCAGCATATATTTCAAAAAGGGGCAGCAAGAGAAGCAAAATGTGAAATGTAATTTCCAACATTTAAAAATAACTTCCAGCATATATTTCAACAAGGGACAAGAGTAGCAAAATGTGAGTCTCAAATGTAATTTTTAGCATTTAAAAATAACTTCCAGTATATATGTCAACAAGGGGGCAGCAAGAGAAGCAAAATGTGCCCCAAATGTATCCATATTAAAGTCCAAGCTCAAAAAAAAAAAAAAAAAGAAATCCCTTTTTCTTTACTACATGAATAAGTATTAATTGTACTTTCTTTCATCTTTACCAATCATGTGCAAAACGATGTATTCTATCTTCTCCAAACCAACCAAAAAGAATCACGAAGAGTTTTCAAACATTTCTTTCAAAATTCGCATGATGAAAAACAAAGAAAAGCTCTATAATATTTTTTTCAAGCCATAAAAAATGTGAATTCAACAAGCATTTGAACATGTGATCTCCAAAATCAGCGAAACTAATAATAAAGAGGGTCTCCAAATATTTTCTCCTAAGCATTCTTTGAAAATTATATAAGTATGGAGCAAAAGGGGGACTCCCAGCTACCATTATGTGTGCAAGCTACAAGTTTGACCAAACATCCATCCCAACCATCCTCTTTTTTTTTTTTTTTTTAAGAAACATTGAAGCTAGAATAAGCAACCAAGTCAACAACCCATAGTAATGAATAACTAAAGGAGGAAGGGATATCTTGCTTGAATTTTTTTCAAGAGAAGAACGAGAAAATCACAGCACCCCAAGAATACCAAACCACTTAAGAAGAAATAGCCAGAGAGTCCAAAAAAAAGAAAATGGCAGCACTTCCCCCATTTCCTTTCAATTTTCGGCCAACACTCCTCCTTCAAGCTTTGCCCAAGAGAAGACAAGGTCTTCTCAACGCCACAAATCACACACAAAACACAAAATGAAGAATCGAGACACAAAAATGACAGCACCTCCCCCACTCAAAATAAAATTCGGCTAACCCTAAGGAACTTCCTAAATGAGGTTTTTATAGCAAAAGAGGGAAGCGACAAACCTCGCTTGGGGAGAGGACGACATAGGCTAGGATTTGTCGTAGAGGAGCAGCTCGCGTGCCACAACGTGGAAGCTTTTCGCAGGGCGGCAGACGTACGAGGAGCGGGACCGCGGGCCGAATCTTCGCGATCGGAGAGGGGGGCTCGATCGGTTCGGCTAGGGCTCACGATCGAAGGGGGAGGGGGGGGGGTCGG
>NW_018164869.1:5545369-5550734 GCF_001263595.1 Phalaenopsis equestris | reverse complement strand
GCAATATATATATATATATCAAGTTTCATGCGATTTATCCATGTGCGGCGCTCTAGCAAAATGAGTGTACTCTTTAGGTAATTTCGACATTCCGGACGCACCGAAGCGGTCTGTTTTGCCGTCAGAGGTTGTTTTGACGAATTCATCGATTTGTGTGTCAATTTTCTCGTGTAAAAAATATGGCAATATGAGTATCCTTTACTACCAAAATTGGTATCCCGAACGCGTTGACGCAGTCCATTTTGTCGTCGGAGGTCATTCGGAGACGTTCACATTTTCACCCGTCCTTTAGGCTTAATCGATGTCCGATTTCGTGCAACTCAGTGAATTTTGTGCATTTGGTGTGTGTATGTTGTGTATGTGACGAAAAATTTGGTGTGTGTATGTGACGAAAAAGTCGTGACGATGTTTTCGTAAGGCTTGAAGTCCTATTAAGAACTTTTTCCTTGAATAATCGCAAAATATTCCATAATCGCTCGTTCATAAGACGATGGTCTTGTGCCCAAAATGCTAGACAACAAGGAAAATAAGAATTGGCTAGAATTTTCTAAAAGTGTGTGTATCAATTTTAATTTTCTAAGACGATCAATAAGAACTTCTAGAACTAGATCCTAGGCTCTAAAGAGGAGAAAAGAAGACCTCACAAAAATGAGGTCAACACTATCCCTAACAAATCCCTATTCCAAACAAAATTGGTATCCCGGATGCGTTGGCACAGTCCATTTTGTCGTCGGAGGTCATTCAGAGAAGTTTGCATTTTCACCCGTCCTTTAGGCTTAATTGATGTCCGATTTCGTGCAACTCAGTGAATTTTGTGCATTTGGTGTGTGAATGTGACGAAAAAGTCGTGACGATGTTTTCCTAAGGCTTGAAGTCTTATTAGGAACTTTTCTCTTGAATTTTCGCAAAATAGCCCATAACCGCTCGTTCATAAGACGATGATCTTGTGCCAAAAATGTTAGACATCAAAAGAAAATAAGAATTGACTAGAATTTCCTAAAAGTGTGGGCCACCATCAAGGGATTTACGTTGAAAGAGGGCCACCAACAAGGGGTTTACGCTAAAAGAGGGCCACTAAAAAGGAGTTTACGCCAAAATACCACCAACAAGGGATTTACGTTGAAAGAGGGCCACCAACAAGGGGTTTACGCCAAATGAGGGCCACCAACAACGGGTTTACGCCAAAAGACCAACAAGAGATTTACGTCGAAAGAGGGCCACTAACAAGGGGTTTACGCCAAAAGACCACCAACAGGGGATTTACGTCGAAAGAGGGCCACTGACAAGCGGTTTACGCCAAAAGAACATCAAGCGGTTTACGCAAAAAGAACATCAACAAGAGATTTACGTCGAAAGAGGGCCACCAACAAAGGTTTTACGCCAAAAGAGGACCTCCAACAAGGGGTTTACGCCAAAATTTAAGGCTTCAATATTAATTTAATTTATTATAATTTATAAATATATATTTTCAAATATATTTATGTTACAGATTTTCTTTATTTTATTTTGCATCGTTCCATGTTCATTGCAAGACTGAATTAACATTTAAGTTGACATTCTTAAATCAATCGCATCATATGGTAAAAAGAAATCTTCATTAATCTTCCAAAATCTGATATATCGGGATACAATCCAATCGTAAAATGATCTTGATCGAAACAAATTGTAGACTTTTAATGTCATGTCCATGCTTCTGACCTTTCGAAGTTATGTAGAAACTAGCCCTTCCTACAAAGGTATGTTCCGGAACAAAAGTCCCCCTCACATACACTTTGAGGCGTGCCTGTTTCATAATTCCAAGGATCGAAGTCCGTCGAGCTCTGGATCAGGCTGATATCCAAATGCTACTTTATTGTCATCCATTTTTTTGAAAGTAATTGATATTCTTTTTAGGGGAACCACTGATACACAATGCTTTGCCAGATCTGCTCCATTTCCTTTGAGAATCAGGACCGGGCTAACAGGAAGAGGAATTTCCACTGCTCCACGAAATTTCCACAGGAATTTCCACTGCTCCACGAAATTCAGCTGGACCAACCACCCGTATTTCTTTCCCAAACATTATATTGCATTTGCTGACGACAGACACAGTGCAGAAGGATACAGTGCAGAAGGGTCTCACGAAATCGTGGTTATCAATATGGGGTGGTATACAATCTCCTTCTTCATAAATATTGATTATGCAGCTGTTTGAAACACTATTTGCTGGTAAAATACGTCATTCTACCATCCTTTTTATCATCCTTTTCATAAGCGGTGGTAATTGATCAACTTTATCATGACGAATAATCCCCGCGGGATTCCCTCTTTTATCATATGCATAATTATAGCAATATCCGAACTGAATTGTGATCCTGCCCTTGCCTTTCATCCACTTTCGGGGCTCTAATTAGGTCTTTTTCTTCAACAGGCCTTCCCGACCTCTTTGTCTAAGATCAAAAATATATTTCACCATTCTTTTTTGTTCATTTTCGGAAAAGAAGTCAGTATGCAATTCCAATCCTTCCAAAATATTGACATATCTGCCTCGTATCCTTTCAAAATATTCAAAATTTTGTTTTCGCACTTTCTCGAACATTGCCAGTTCCTCTTCAGAAATTATCTGCAATCTTCTGGGTTGAACGTACTGCGGGATGTATGGCTCTACATCTGGATGTTCCTCTCTTCTTTGAATTGTCGGGATTATAACACATTCCTCGCGATGAACATCATATTCCATATATTCATCACGAAAACCAGACAGGGGATATTCTTGCAGAATAGTCTCCATAATTGAATTTGGTGGAATTTGCCTTCCTGCCGCAGTTTGAAGCGGAACATTCTAGATTATTTGCTCAGACATTTCTTCTTTATTTTGAGAAATCAAATCATGCTTCGAAGTCGTCTCCTCAGCTTGTCTTTTTGCTAGTTGTACGAGTGTTTTGCGCTTCTTTCGACTCGCAATCCTGCATTGGGTGCGGGTCAACGACACTTCTCGGCAGATTTGTTGGAGCGCTGATGAGCTCTACTTCTGCAATTTATTCATGTGCGGCGCCCTAGCAAAATGGGTGTTCTCCTTAGGTAATTTTGACATTCCAGACGCACCGGTGCGGTCTGTTTTGCTGTCAGAGGTTGTTTTGACGAATTAATCGATTTGCGTGTCAATTTTCTCGGGTAAAAAATATAGCAATATGTGTGTCCTTTCCTAACAAAATTCGTATCCCGGACGCGTTGGCGCAGTCCATTTTGTCGTGGGAGGTCATCCAGAGAAGTTCGCATTTTAACCTGTCCTTTAGGCTTAATTGATGTCCGATTTCGTAGAACTCAGTAAATTTTGTGCATTTAGTGTGTGTATGTGACGAAAAAGTCGTGACCATGTTTTCGTAAGACTAAAAGTCCTATTAGGAACTTTTACCTTGAGTCTTCGCAAAATAGCCCATAACCGCTCGTTCATAAGACGATGGTCTTGCGCCAAAAATGCTAGACATCAAAGGAAAATAAGAATTGGCTAGAATTTTCTAAAAGTGTGGGTATCAATTCTAATTTTCTAAGACGATCAATAAGAACTCCTAGAACTAGATCCTAGGTTCTAAGGAGGAGAAGAGAAGACCTCACAAAAATGAGGTCAACAAATGGACCCTCAATAGATGTGGTGTGCGGAACAGGCACGCCGCGAGTATTGGTGTTGACCAAAGCGACCAACAAACCAAAGAATTGTTTAAGAAAAATTCGAATTTGATATGAAATTGAATTTGAGTTGGGTTCCCAATTGGGAACTCACAACTCGAGAAAGATTTTGTGAATGAATGAGTTGATAATGAAAAGATTTATCACAAGTTTGTAGCATTTGATTTAATCGAGTGAGAAGATTAACTTAAGAAAGGAGGTAAGGGGGCCACCAACAAGGGGTTTACGCCAAAAGACCACCATCAAGGGATTTACGTCGAAAGAGGGCCACCAATAAGAGGTTTACGCCAAAAGAGAGCCACCAACAAAGCGTTTACGCCAAAAGACCACCAACAAAGGATTTACGTCGAAAGAGGGCCACTAACAAGGGGTTTACGCCAATGGAGGGCCACCAACAAGGGGTTTATGTCAAAAGAGGGCCGCCAACAAGTGGTTTACGCCAAAAGACCACAAATAAGGAATTTACGTCAAAAGAGGGCCACCAACAAGAGGTTTACGCCAAAAGACCACCAACAATGGATTTATGTCGAAAGAGGGCCACCAACAAGGGTTTTACACCAAAAGAGGGCCACCAACTAGGGGTTTACGCAAAAATTTAAGGCTTCAATATTAATTTAACTTATTATAATTTATAAATATATATTTTCAAATTTATTTATATTAGAGGTTTTCTTTATTTTATTTTGCATTGTTCCATGTTCATTGCAAGACTGAATTAACATTTAAGTTGACATTCTTAAATCAATCGCATCATATGGTAAAAAGAAATCTTCATTAATCTTCCAAAATCTGATATATCGGGATACAATCCAATCGCAAAATGATCTTGATCGAAACAAATTGTAGACTTTTAATGTCATGCTATCCTTCTAACCTCTCGGAGTTATGTAGAAACTAGCCTTTCCTACAAAGGTATGTTCCGGAACAAAAGTCCCCCTCACGTACACTTTGAGGCGTACCTGTTTCATAATTCCAAGGGTCGAAGTCCCTCGAGCTCTGGATCAGACTGATATCCAAATGGTACTTTATTGTCATCCATTTTTTTGAAAGTAATTGATATTTTTTTTTTGCGGAACCCCTGGTACACAATGCTTTGCCAGATCTGCTTCATTTCCTTTGAGAACCAGAACCGAGCAAACAGGAAGAGAGCCAACAGGAAGAGGAATTTCCACTGCTCCACGAAATTCAGCTGGACCAACCACCCGTATTTCTTTCCCAAACATTATATTGCATTTGTGTTGCATTTGCTGAGAAAGGAAACTGTGCAGAACGGTCTCAGGAAATCGTGGTTATCAATATGAGGTGGTATACAATCCCCCTCTTCATAAATATTGATTATGCAGTTGTTTGGTACACTATTTGCTGATAAAATACGTCATTCTACCATCTTTTTTATCATCCTTTTCATAAGCGGTGGTAATGAATCAACTTTATCATGACGAATAATCCCTGGGGGATTCCCTCTTTTATCGTATGCATAATTATAACAACATCCATACTGAATTGTGATCCTGCCCTTGCCTTTCATCCACTTTCGGGGCATCCACTTTCGGGGCTCTGAATTGGTTTTTTTCTTCAACAGGCCTTCCCGGCCTCTTTCTCTGAAATAAAAAATATATTTTACAATTCTTTTCTGTTCATTTTTGGAAAAGACGTCAGTATGTAATTCCAATCCTTCCAAAATATTGACATATCTGCC
>NW_018164869.1:5511705-5545269 GCF_001263595.1 Phalaenopsis equestris | reverse complement strand
ACAAAAGTCCCCCTCACGTACACTTTGAGGCGTACATGTTTCATAATTCCAAGGGTCGAAGTCCCTTGAGCTCTGGATCAGACTGATATCCAAATGGTACTTTATTGTCATCCATTTTTTTGAAAGTAATTGATATTCTTTTTTGCGGAACCCCTGATACACAATGTTTTGTCACATCTGCTTCATTTCCTTTGAGAACCAGAACCGAGCAAACAGGAAGAGAAATTTCCACTGCTCCACGAAATTCAGCTGGACCAACCACCCGTATTTCTTTCCCAAAAATTATATTGCATTTGTTGACAAGAGACAATGCAGAAGGGTCTCACGAAATCGTGGTTATCAATATGAGGTGGTATACAATCCCCCTCTTCATAAATATTGATTATGCAGTTGTTTGGTACACTATTTGCTAGTAAAATACGTCATTCTACCAATCTTTTTATCAACATTTTCATAAACGGTGGTAATGAATCAACTTTATCATGATGAATAATCCCCGCAGGATTCCCTCTTTTATCATATGCATAATTATAGCAACATCCAAACTGAATTGTGATCATGCCCTTGCCTTTCATCCACTTTCGGGGCTCTGAATTGGTTTTTTTCTTCAACAGGCCTTCCCGTCCGCTTTCTCTGAAATCAAAAATATATTTCACAATTCTTTTCTGTTCATTTTTGAAAAAGACGTCAGTATGTAATTCCAATCCTTTCAAAATATTGACATAACTGTCTCGTATCCTTTCAAAATACTCAAAATTTTGTTTTCGCACTTTCTGGAATATTGTCAATTCCTCTTCAGAAATTATCTGCAATCTCCTGGGTTGAACGTACTGCGGGATGTATGGCTCTATATCTGGATGTTCCTCACTTCTTTGAATAGTCGGGATTATAACACATTCCTCCTGATGAGCATCATATTCCACATATTCATCACGAAAACCAGCCAGGGGATATTCTTGCAGAGTAGTCTCCATAATTGAATTTGGTGGAATTTGCCTTCCTGCCGCAGTTTGAAGCGGAACATTCTGGATTATTTGCTCAGGCATTTCTTCTTTATTTTGAGAAATCAAATCATGATTCGAAGTCGTCTCCTCAGCTTGTCTTTTTGCTAGTTGTACGAGTGTTTTGCGCTTCTTTTGACTCGCAATCCTGCGTTGGGTGTGGGTCAACGGCACTTTTCTCGGCAGATTTGTTGGAGAGCTGATAAGCTCTCCTTCTGCAGTTAAAACCATTGATCGCTTCTGCCCAACTCTTCCTGACGGATGATCATCATTTTCTCGAGTCTCCTCTCCATTTTCATGTTTTCTTTTCTTTGCAGTGGTGTCAATTTCGTTACTTTTAAAAGTGGGCACTGGCTTCAAACCTTCCATCTCCTTTGAGCTGACAACAATTAGCAGGGGTCCCTCATATTCCAACTTGACTTGCTCAAAGTCCAAGTCGAAATCAATGATGGCTCCCTGTGCCACCTCTTCTTTGTTTAATACGAGATTTATGTCATTCTTAAAAGAGAAAATCAGTCTTCCGTTCGACATTTCCCTGCAAAAGACAGGAGAAACGTCAGCACGTTAATAATCAAATGAACAGGAACAATGACTAATTATTATTTAAAAAGTGATTTAGTTCATGTTTGAATTTGGGAAAAACAAAGAAAATTTATTATTATGGGAACTCATCTTGTCTTGTTAATTTTATTACAATGTTATTGGACCCAGTCACTAAAAGTTATCGCATCTGCGTATCATAAGATCTGCAACCGGGTCCCCTGAAACGTCACGACGCGTAGTAGTTTTTCAAGTATCCTGCATTAATTGGGAGCATAAGTCTTTCGCCCTTACAATCCACTAACTGATAAGACCCTCCAAAATAAACTTTTTCGACCACCTTCCCAGGTTGGCTCAAATTTTCCTCCTATCTTACGATGTGCAAGAATAGGTCTCCTGAGAACCAGGACTAAATCACCAATATTGAAAATCCTAGGGCGGACCAGTTTATCGTGGGCATAGATCATTCTGGCTTGGTAGAGTTCCAAATTCTGCTGTGCTGCTAGACGGTCTTCTTCGAGGGCTTCTAACTCTTAAAATTGGAGTCTAACATTATCCTCTGTTATGATTTTGTTGGCTACTGCAATTCTGAGAGAAGGTAACTGAACTTCCAAGGGAAGGACGACCTCAGACCCGTATACAAGTGCATATGGCGTGGCCTGAGTTGGAGTTTTGACAGTCGTCCTGTATGCCCACAGAGCTTCTAATAACTGCTCATGCCATCCCCTTTTATTTTTCGTTAAATGTCTTTTCCAGAATCTGCACGAGAGTTTTGTTAAAAGCCTCTGCCAATCCATTTGCTCTAGGGTAGTAGATGATAGAATATCTCCAATCTATTCCGCGCCGTTTGACAAAATTGTTGATCTTCGTGCTTTTAAATGCTGAACCATTATCTGAGATTACCCTTCATGGAACACCGAAACGATAAACTATGTGAGACTTAAAGAATTGAAGAACATGATGCGCTGTGACTTCTCTGAAATGTACAACTTCTGCCCATTTTGAGAAATAATCTGTTGCAGCGAGAATAAAACGGTGTCCTTTTTACGACGGAGGGTCTATCGGGCCTACTATATCTGTGCCCCAACACTCGAATGACCACGACGCTATTGTAGGATGCCGCACATTCGGAAGTTGGTGTAAGATCACTCGGTGTAGTGTATTTGACATTGGTGACAACCCATTCGGAAGTTGGTGTAAGATCACTCGGTGTATTTGACATTGGTGACAACCTCTGGCAACTTCCATGCAGTCAGTGATCATCGTCGGCCAGTAGTAACCCATTCTTTTGATTTTCATTTTCATTTTCGGGCCTGACTGATGAGCACCACACAGTCCTGGTAGATCATCATTGAGAGATGAATCGGCTGGCAACTGATGCGCTATGAGGAAATCTGCTAAAAGTTGTCCTTTAATGGCGCGAAGAGGTACAAATGTTATGTCGAATTGCAATAGAATCAGAATTGCAATAGGAATTGCAATAGAATCATTGACCATCTTGCTAATCTTCCAGATAGTGTTGGCCGAGTCTTTAAGTATTGTAACGGATTAACCATTGAAATCAGGTGGACCTTATGAGCGAGCATATAATGCCTAAGCTTTTGAGCGGCGAAGATTAAAGCTAGACAATGCTTCTCGATGGGTGGATACTTTACTTCCGTCGGAATCAGACAACGACTCAGGTATTAAAGGACATTTTTTTTTCCTTCATCATTAACCTGTGCTAACAGGGCACCAAGAGAGTCGACAAAAGCCGCAGTATAAAGTATGAAAGGTCTACCCGAAATCGGGGCTGCCAACACAGGTGGCGCCATTAAATACTGCTTAATTTCTTCAAAAGCCCTTTGGCACTTATCATCCCAGATATATTTCGCTTCCTTTTTGACTAGTGCCGAAAACACTAGTGCTGACAGATTAGAAATAAAACGTCTTAAATATGCCAATTTTCCTTGAGAAGATCGTAACTGCTAGATCGTTTCCTTGAGAAGATCGTAACTGCTTTAAACTCTTAGGGGGTGGCATTTCTAATACCGCTTTAATCTTTTCTGGGTCGATTTCGATCCCCCGGTGACAGACAACAAATCCAAGGAACTTCTCAGAAATGACACCAAAGGCGCACTTTAGGGGATTTATCTTGAGATTAAATCGTCGCTCCTACTCCTAACAATCGCTTCATTTCTCTTCTAAAATCTACTTGTTACTTTTTTTCAAGTCACATCAAATTCCTTTTAACCTTTCTTCGACAATGTTGAAATTTCAAAACTCAATATTAAAACATAAACAACAACACAAATCAAAATCGTAAAATTTCAAAAGAAATGCCCAGTTCACTAGCAAGTGTGTTAATTTTAGCTTCGATGGTGAGTTTGCAAGGCCTTGAACGGTACTAACACTCAAAAATCTACAATTGACAGGAGTAATGACGTCACTAAGTTTGACTTTCCTGTTCAATGTACCAACGGATAAGAATTCTCGCCACATTGCTTCTACAATTCAGTTTGGGTCTGGACTTGAAAAATTTGAAGTGTTACTTGGGAAAGCACCACATGTGATAACGAGGATGACTGCTTCAGATGTTCAGGAACCGTCCTCTGAATTCGATCTAAATGGTAACCATGATTTTCCTTCTCTTAAGAAGGTGAAGATCAGTTCCACTCTCGCTGCACCAGCTATTCTAACTGTGAAAGGAAAATAAATTCTGTATGAAGGAGATATCTATACATGTAAAATTGGCTCTTCTTCTAAGCCTGCTCCACTGACGCGTTCGCAGAGAAGGAACCGCAGGAGGGAATTAAGGGCTCAGAAAGCACAAGCAGCCAAGCTAGCTTCAACACAGGCAACTTATTTACTGGAAGATGAACCAATGGAAACTTCACCCCACCTTAAGGGAAGCAGGTTCCATCCTCTGTCTGCTACCACTGGAGAAGAAAGCATTCGCAAAATGCTGCCAGGTTGCCTTCACCACCTCATTATCAAGGAGAAAAGCGAAAGAAATCTGAGACACTCACATAGATTTGCCATGTTTTTGAAAGAATGGCACGAAAAGACAATTGTTCAGTAGCTGAAATGGGATGTGCTGTTTCTACATCGATGAAAATTAAGATATTGGAGGAATGTGAATCTGCTCGACAGGTTCATAGGCCCGCAAAAGAAACCTAAAGAGGTACCACCACCGCGGATTTCTGCCAAGCTTCGATTGGGAGATCGAATAATCACCAACACTACTACTAACAAATTCAATACCACGAAACATAAATCAGATGAATCGCGATCAGTATCAAGATCATCGCCCTTAGTGGGTGGTAAGAGATTGCCTACTGTTACATCTGATCTTTGCACTAGGGCACTACTTCCCTTCGCCGTACTGATGTCATCAACGAGACACCTCGTCTCCAGTCATCAGTATCTCAAGGGAAGGTTTGGAGGCTTAAGGGCGCTAGTCAGAAGTCATCAGCAAGTGCAAGAAACTCTCACCCCAGGGAAGAGCCCAAATCCAGAATGGAAGTACCAAAATCTACAAGATCTAACACAAGTACAGAAGTTCACCAGGGTCCACCAATTGATCTGAAAGTCATTAAGGGAGATTCAATTAAAGGCACCTTGGAGAAGCTTAGGCACCTAGGAGAAGCTTAGGCTTGATATTGCAAAATTATCAAAAGAGCAACAACATGGTGATGAAAATAGGAATTTGAGTATGATGGATGATATGGAAGGAGAATATGCGGACATTCTTGTCGTTGAAACCCCAACCTCTTCGTCATCGCGTGATGCCCCATAGCCTGTAGAGGCGAGCACTCATGACGAATTACGAAGGGAAATCCAAATACGAGATGAGCAGATGGCCGAGATGACGAAGAAGTTGGAGGAGACGATGACTGCTGTTGCTACATTGCAAAGTCAACCACGGTCTCCACTAACCATTTCTCCAGAGGTAAATTGAGCAGAAGTTGTGCCCGTTTCAGAAGGAAGAAACGACTCTGGCCTTTCTAGCAGAAATCACCCACCAGAAAGAGAACCAGTTGAAGTTTTAATACCAGAAAAGAATATCCAACAAATAGTGGAAGCACAAGTTCAGAAAGTTTTAGCTCAATCAAAAGGAGGATCATCAGTCTTAAGGGGAAGGCCATACCCGGAGGAATTTGATTTGGTCCAATATCCAAAAGGATTTGTATCGCCAGTTTTCAAAATATTTGATGGAACAGGAAACCCTTGTCAGCATGTTGCACACTTTCGGGCAAGTTGTTGCAATGCGGGGGGTAGCGAAGCATTACTTTGCCGTTAGTTTGTGAATAGTCTTTCAGGGGTTGCTTTTGACTGATACGCCGAGTTGCCTAACAGCTCAGTAAAGACTTTTGTAGAACTAGAGGATTTATTTATCAAGAGGTTTGCTGGAGCTCAGCATCATATCACCATTGGTGATCTTGTGGTAGAGCGACAAAAACCAAATGAAATTTTAGTTGACTACATCCTGCAATGAAGGAATTTAAGTATGAAGTGCGAGCCTCAATTACAAGAACAACATGCAATTGGAATCTTGCTCAAGAGTATACACGGTCCAATAGCCTTCATGCTTAAAGGATTTACCATTAAAACGTTTGAAAAGTTATTAAGTAAAGCTGCAAATTTACAAGAGGATGTTAAGCAATTTGGGTTCCAAGAGAAAACTGATAAGTCAAAACCAATGAAGACATTTGAAAAGAAGACCGATACGCTGGCAACAGTGGATAGAGGTAAACAACCAATTCAGATTCAAGTTGAACAGCCTCGGCAGAATTATCAGCGTCCTCAACAGAATAATCAACAACAAGCTCAACATTCTCAACAAAATAGCCAATATTATGGTCAGCGACAGTTTCAGCAGAGATCTTACAGTACGGACATGGGACAGGCTCCGACCTTGACAGATAGGATGAACAGAAACTACTCTTTTAAGGATGAGGCCGTGTCTAAAATGTTCTGAAATTTGGTGAAAAGAGCTGAACTTATATTGCCAGAACCCAAGAAGCCAGATGAAGTTGATAAGAAAAATCATCCAAACTATTGTCTCCACCACAAGCTGATTGGGCATACCATAGAAGACTGTTTCAGCTTCAAATGTTGGGTGGAGAGAAATTACAAGAATGAGAACATAACGATCCCGAAGGAATATTTGAAGGAACTTGAAAGATGGTCCATAAATATGATTTCGGTCGATCCGGTTGATCCCTACACAACGGATGATGAATGGAGCGTTGTATGGACCAGATCCACAAAGAAAATATTAGATGAATGGAGTGTTGTATGGACCAGATCTTCAAAGAAAATATTAAATCAAATTCAAACTGTGTCCGCACAAACATCCATTCAGATTCCACAACCTGCAGAGCCAGAACTGTCAGTCACATCAGAAGAGGAGAAGAAAAAGAAGAAAGAAATTATCAAAGAAGAAAGGATTGACATTGCAAAGAATAATGTGGGAGCTGCACATTTTCGAGTGGTTATCTCGGATGCGGGGGAGAAATTCCTCGAACTGATAACTTTGTATGATTTTCTTTTTACTCCTCCGGGAGTTTGCAATGAAGAGATATTGATTTTGGCTACATTTTTACTGTTTCGGGTAATGATGGTGATAACATAATTAACGTTCAACCTAATTCGAATCTCGATGCTTATGATGATCCTCAAATCATACAAAATCCCAACGAACTCGTTAATATGGCTAGTGAAGAGGCTAATGATACAGGCTATGATAGTGCAGAAAGTGAAGCACCCTCCTTTGAATTCCGAGGAAAGCCAATAGCAATTGAATTGGAAGCTTCAGATTCAGAAACATCTTTGGAAGAATGGGTGGCTGTGGCAAAAGAGAGACCACCGGGTCCAACTCAAGAAACACAAGAGATAACAAAAGTATATTTAAGAAGAGGAAAAGTATTACCGCCAGTAACGGATCCGGGGGTGAAAGGAAAACAAATGCTTACCCAAAATGAGACAACTCCACCAGTGGAAGAATTGCCTACTCAAGAAGAAACTGGAAATACAAATAATAAGGTGGAATACAACGTTCTGGCACATCTTAGGAAGTTACCAGCCAAACTAAGCATTTACGATGCTCTGATCCTGTCAAAGGAGATGAGAGAGGCATTAATCAAGGCTTTACTTGACCCAGATATTTGCTTAGCCCATTTGGCCTGCGACTCCTTGGATGAGGCCTGTTCGTTAAAAGAACAACCCAGTGTTACTTTCACAGATGAGGATTTGTTGCTTGGAACTGCCGATCATAACCGACCTATGTATATTTCAGTTAACATTGGAAGATTCATGATCCAGGAGCATCAATTAACATAATGAATCTACGGACTTTAGCATATCTTTAGCATATTATATTTGGAAATTGACATCCATAAGCTCTCCACCGATAAAATGATGTTAAGAGGTTTCAACCAGAAAGGAGAGAGAGCTATTGGATCCATAAAAATTGGTGATCTAGTAACAACCACAAAGTTCCATATCATTGATTCAGAAACTTCTTTCAATGCCCTACTGGGTCGACCTTGGATTCATGAAAATAAGATGGTCCCTTCGTCATTGCACCAGTGTATAAAATATTTTGAAGAAGGACAAGAGGACTTGCAGCCATTCTCAGTGCATGAGATCGGAATTCATGAAGATGCTGCTTACTACGCTCCCGTGAAAAAGACAGTTTTCTCCAGAGATGTCGTATCAAGAAAGGTTGAAGATCTAAGAGTACTACCAGAGCCGAGTAGTCGGGTGCCGGTTCAACGATCTTCCACCATTCCTCTGAAACGAGAAATTGGAAACTCTTTTAGTCCTCGCATCCGAGATCAAGGCCGGGGACGAGGACGAGGAAGAGTTGGAAAGATTATTGAACAAATGAATCCGACTAACAACATTGAGTTAGAAGAAAGTTCAGAAGAATAGAAGACCGGAAAAAAATGCAATGATGATACGCCAGAAGACGCCACGTTTTGAAATTTCTTTGGAAGAAAATGAAAAAGATGAGAAAAAGGAAAATGAAAAAGATGAGTACAAGTCAATGTATGACAGAATCAACCACTACGTGCAGGCCATGACCTTAACCCCTATTAATTCTAAAAAAATTGAGGGTTTGGAGATCAAGGAAGTGCGTGGTGGGGGATCAAAACCAATAAAATTCTATCGTGGTTCTTCTACTTCTGGTCCTAAAATTGATGTAGATTTGGAAGAAGATGTTTCAAATGAATTAATGGAATTACCTTTTGATTATTGCTCTCCATGTGTTAAAAAGCTTGCTCAACGTGGCTTAGTACCATATAAGTTATCAAAAGACAGGTTGCAACTTTTTGAAGAATTGTGGAATACTAAAAATCGAGATTCTAAATCGAAAGAAGGCCTTGGTTTCAGCACGGTAGGGCCGGTCAGTGATGCAGAATTTTGCTTGGTTGTTATTAGTAATCCCAATGAATGTTGCTTTGAAGAAGAAGATGATCCTGAGAAATCTGGAATAGAAGATACCCCTGCAGAGTTTGAAGAGGAAATTAAGTCGACTGTTGATAAGTTAAGAGAAATAAATATAGGGTCAGAGGAAGATCCTAGACCTACTTTCATAAGTTCTTTGCTCAGTGATGAAGAGTCTACAGATTTCATCAAATTGTTGGTAGAATTTAAGGATTGTTTTGCTTGGAGCTATGAGGAGATGCCAGGTCTATCGCCAGAGGTTTCAATTCATAAACTTGGAATAGTCCCCTCCATGGCTCCAGTAAAGCAAGCTCTCAGGAGGATGCGCCTTGAAATTGAGCAGCAGGTCACCGCTGAGGTTAAGAAAGTGATAGAAGCTAACTTTGTACGAGAAGAACAACATCCAACATGGTTAGCCAACATAGTGCCAGTCAGAAAGAAGAATGTTCAGATCCGTATCTGCGTGGATTTCAGAGATTTAAACAAAGCATGCCCGAAGGATGAGTTCCCATTACTAATTCCAGAGCTAATGGTAGATATTGCATCATCACATGCAATTTTCTCATTTATGGATGTATCATCCGGGTATAACCAAATCAAGATGGCACCGGAAGATGCAACATTCATAGCTTTCAGAACTCCAATTGGGATTTACTGCCACACCGTAATGCCATTTGGACTGAAGAACGCCGGAGCAACTTATCAGAGAGCCATGACGGAAATCTTTGATGACCTCATTCACAATCAAGTCGAATGCTATGTGGATGATTTGATCATTAAAAGTAACCAGAAGGAGGATCATTTGTATGATTTGAGGATTGTCTTCGAACGATTGCGACGATTTAATCTCAAGATGAATCCCCTAAAGTGCGCCTTTTATGTCATTTCTGGGAAGTTCCTTGGATTTGTTGTCCGTCACCGGGGGATCGAAATCGACCCAGAAAAGATTAAAGCGATATTAGAAATGCCACCCCCTAAGAGTTTAAAACAGTTACGATCTTTTCAAGGGAAATTGACATATTTAAGACACTTTATTTCTAATTTGTCAGGAATGTGTAAACTCTTTTCGGCACTAGTAAAAAAGGACGCTAAATATATCTGGGATGATAAGTGCCAAAGGGCTTTTGGTATTTAATGGCGCCACCTGTGTTGGCAGCCCCGATTTCGGGTAGACCTTTGATACTTTATACTGCGGCTTTAAAGATTAGCAAGATGATCAATGATTCTATTGCAATTTAACATAACATTTGTACCTCTTCGCGCTATTAAAGGACAAATTTTAGCAGATTTCCTCGCAGCGCATCCGTTGTCAGCCGATTCATCTCTCAATGATGATATACCAGATGAGCAAATAATGAATATACAAGCCTCCAATTCTCAAATTTGGAAAATGTACTTTGACGGAGCTTCGTCATCACAAAGAGATAAAGATTTAGGGATAGTAATACCTGGCAAAGCAGGAGTTGGCCTGATATTCATAACACCAGATCGAGGGTTACTAAGGTACTCCTATCATTTAACAGAGCCTTGTACGAATAATGAGGCCGAATATTAGGCTTTAATCGCCGGATTGGAGTTAGCAATTTCAATGAGAATAGCAGACATTGAAATATTTGGTGATTCACAACTCATTATCCAGCAAGTGGCAGGGCAATACAAGATTCTGAAACCAAAATTGGAACAGTACTTTAATTATACAATGAAATTGTTGGAGCAAATCCCAAATGTAACAATATAGCAGATGCCGAGAAGAGATAATGCTCATGCGGATGCTTTAGCAAAACTTGCGAAAGAGTTAACATGCCCACCAGAAAATTCAATTGATATCACTGTGAAAGGACGACAAATACTTTCTAAAATCAGCATGGATGTTCTACAAAAGCTTGAAGTAGAATATACAATGACTGCGTTTGCAGAAGATTTTAATGATTGGCGAGAACCATTCATAGAATATCTTAAATCCGAGAAATTGTCAGAGGATAAATCAGTGGCTCATCAAATCAAGAAGAAAGCGTTGTCGTACGCTTTAGTGGACGATGTTTTATATTGAAGATCATTCGATCAAATGTGGCTGGCTGAGGTGCCTAAGATGCTTGAGACAATCTAGAGACTAAGACATCATCAAGAAAATTAATTTTATCTCTGTCATGCACATCAGTCAGGCCCGAAAATGAAAATGAAAATAAAAAGAATGAGTTACTACTGGCCGACGATGATCACTGATTAGCCCTGATTGCATGGAAGTTGCCAGAGGTTGTCACCAATGTCAAATACACGGAGTGGTCTTACACCAACCTCCGAATGTGCTGCATCCTACAATAGTGTCATGGCCATTCGAGTGTTGGGGCACAAATATAGTGGACCCGATAGACCCTCCGTCGTCAAAAGGACACCGTTTTATTCTTGCTGCAACAGATTATTTCTCAAAATGGGCAGAAACAATACCTTTAAGAGAAGTCACAGTGCATCATGTTCTTCAATTCTTTAAGTCTCACATAGTATATCGTTTCGGTGTTCCACGAAGGGTAATCTCAGATAATGGTTCAGCATTTAAAAATACGAAGATCAACAATTTTATTAAACGACACGGAATAGATTGAAGATATTCTGCCATCTACTACCCTAGAGCAAACGAATTGGCAGAGGCTTTTAACAAAACTCTCGTGCAGATTCTGAAAAAGACATTGGACGAAAATAAAAGGGGATTGCATGAGCAGTTATTAGAAGCTCTGTGGGCATACAGGACGACTGTCAGAACTCCAACTCAGGCCACACCATATGCACTTGTATACGGGTCCGAGACCGTCATTCCCTTGGAAGTTCAGTTACCTTCTCTCAGAATTGCAGTAGCCAACAAAATCACAATAAAGGACAATGCTAGACTCCGATTAGAAGAGTTAGAAGCCCTCGAAGAAGACCGTCTAGTAGCACAGCAGAATTTGGAGCTCTACCAAGCCAGAATGATCTATGCCCACGATAAACTGGTCCGCCCTAGGATTTTCAATATTGGTGATTTAGTCCTGGTTCTCAGGAGACCTATTCTTGCACATCGTAAGATAGGGGGAAAATTTGAGCCAACCTGGGAGGGACCGTACGTGGTCGAAAAAGTTTATTTTGGAGGGTCTTATCAGTTAGTGGATTGTAAGGGCGAAAGACATGCTCCCAATTAATGCAGGATACTTGAAAAACTACTACGCGTCGCGACGTTTCAGGGGACCCGGTTGCAGGTCTTATGATACGCAGATGCGATAACTTTTAGTGACTGGGTCCAAT
Organism: Phalaenopsis equestris; assembly: GCF_001263595.1. Classification (NCBI taxonomy): domain Eukaryota; kingdom Viridiplantae; phylum Streptophyta; class Magnoliopsida; order Asparagales; family Orchidaceae; genus Phalaenopsis; species Phalaenopsis equestris. Next base: position 5,533,021 of record NW_018164869.1, on the reverse strand, counting down.
AACATTGTAATAAAATTAACAAGACAAGATGAGTTCCCATAATAATAAATTTTCTTTGTTTTTCCCAAATTCAAACATGAACTAAATTACTTTTTAAATAATAATTAGTCATTGTTCCTGTTCATTTGATTATTAACGTGCTGACGTTTCTCCTGTCTTTTGCAGGGAAATGTCGAACGGAAGACTGATTTTCTCTTTTAAGAATGACTTAAATCTCGCATTAAACAAAGAAGAGGTGGCACAGGGAGCCATCATTGATTTCGACTTGGACTTTGAGCAAGTCAAGTTGGAATATGAGGGACCCCTGCTAATTGTTGTCAGCTCAAAGGAGATGGAAGGTTTGAAGCCAGTGCCCACTTTTAAAAGTAACGAAATTGACACCACTGCAAAGAAAAGAAAACATGAAAATGGAGAGGAGACTCGAGAAAATGATGATCATCCGTCAGGAAGAGTTGGGCAGAAGCGATCAATGGTTTTAACTGCAGAAGGAGAGCTTATCAGCTCTCCAACAAATCTGCCGAGAAAAGTGCCGTTGACCCACACCCAACGCAGGATTGCGAGTCAAAAGAAGCGCAAAACACTCGTACAACTAGCAAAAAGACAAGCTGAGGAGACGACTTCGAATCATGATTTGATTTCTCAAAATAAAGAAGAAATGCCTGAGCAAATAATCCAGAATGTTCCGCTTCAAACTGCGGCAGGAAGGCAAATTCCACCAAATTCAATTATGGAGACTACTCTGCAAGAATATCCCCTGGCTGGTTTTCGTGATGAATATGTGGAATATGATGCTCATCAGGAGGAATGTGTTATAATCCCGACTATTCAAAGAAGTGAGGAACATCCAGATATAGAGCCATACATCCCGCAGTACGTTCAACCCAGGAGATTGCAGATAATTTCTGAAGAGGAATTGACAATATTCCAGAAAGTGCGAAAACAAAATTTTGAGTATTTTGAAAGGATACGAGACAGTTATGTCAATATTTTGAAAGGATTGGAATTACATACTGACGTCTTTTTCAAAAATGAACAGAAAAGAATTGTGAAATATATTTTTGATTTCAGAGAAAGCGGACGGGAAGGCCTGTTGAAGAAAAAAACCAATTCAGAGCCCCGAAAGTGGATGAAAGGTAAGAGCAGGATCACAATTTAGTTTGGATGTTGCTATAATTATGCATATGATAAAAGAGGGAATCCTCGTCATGATAAAGTTGATTCATTACCACCGCTTATGAAAAGGATGATAAAAAAGATGGTAGAATGACGTATTTTATCAGCAAATAGTGTACCAAACAACTGCATAATCAATATTTATGAAGAGGGGGATTGTATACCACCTCATATTGATAACCACGATTTCGTGAGACCCTTCTGCATTGTCTCTTGTCAACAAATGCAATATAATTTTTGGGAAAGAAATACGGGTGGTTGGTCCAGCTGAATTTCTTGGAGCAGTGAAAATTCCTCTTCCTGTTGGCTCGGTCCTGGTTCTCAAAGGAAATGAAGCAGATGTGACAAAACATTGTGTATCAGGGGTTCCGCAAAAAAGAATATCAATTACTTTCAAAAAAATGGATGACAATAAAGTACCATTTGGATATCAGTCTGATCCAGAGCTCAAGGGACTTCGACCCTTGGAATTATGAAACATGTACGCCTCAAAGTGTACGTGAGGGGGACTTTTGTTCCGGAACATACCTTTGTAGGAAGGGCTAGTTTCTACATAACTCCGAGAGGTTAGAAGGATGGACATGACATTAAAAGTCTACAATTTGTTTCGATCAAGTTCATTTTGCGATTGGATTGTATCCCGATATATCAGATTTTGGAAGATCAATGAAGATTTCATTTTGGCATATGATGCGATTGATTTAAGGATATCAAATTAAATGTTAATTCAGTCTTGCAATGAACATGGAACGATGCAAAATAAAATAAAGAAAATCTCTAATATAAATAAATTTGAAAATATATATTTATAAATTATAATAAGTTAAATTAATATTGAAGCCTTAAATTTTTGCGTAAACCCCTAGTTGGTGGCCCTCTTTTGGTGTAAAACCCTTGTTGGTGGCCCTCTTTCGACATAAATCCATTGTTGGTGGTCTTTTGGCGTAAACCTCTTGTTGGTGGCCCTCTTTTGACGTAAATTCCTTATTTGTGGTCTTTTGGCGTAAACCACTTGTTGGCGGCCCTCTTTTGACGTAAACCCCTTGTTGGTGGCCCTCCATTGGCGTAAACCCCTTGTTAGTGGTCCTCTTTCGACGTAAATCCCTTGTTGGTGGTCTTTTGGCATAAACGCCTTGTTGGTGGCTCTCTTTTGGCGTAAACCCCTTGTTGGTGACCCTCTTTCGACGTAAATCCCTTGATGGTGGTCTTTTGGCGTAAACCCCTTGTTGGTGGCCCCCTTACCTTCTTTCTTAAGTTAATCTTCTCACTCGATTAAATCAAATGCTGCAAACTTGTGATAAATCATTTCATTCTCAACTCATTCATTCACAAAATCTTTCTCGAGCTGTGGGTTCCCGATTGGGAACCCAACTCAAATTCAATTTCATATCAAATTCTACCTTTTCTTAAGCAAAACAGACTGCACCGGTGCGTCTGGAATGTCGAAATTACCGAAGGAGGACACCCATTTTGCTAGGGCGCCGCACATGGAATATGTATAATTCTTTTTTTTTTCAAAACCTAAATCCCTAATCCCACAGTTCTCTCAATCGCTCGCCTTCCTCTCCCGTTTGTGACCGAGCCCTTCTCCTTCCTCTTTGATCGTGAGCCCTAGCCGAACCGACCGAGCCCCCCTCTCCGATCGCAAAAATTCGGCCCGCGGTCCCGCTCCTCGTACGCCTGCCGCCCTGCGAAAAGCTTCCACGTCGTGCCACGCGAGCTGCTCTACGACAAATCCTCGCCTCTATCGTCCTCTCCCCACGTGAGGTTTGTCGCTTCCCTTGGCTCAACTCACCGCCCAGATGAGGGATAGTATTTTCCTCCTCCCTCTTTTGCTATAAAAACCTCATTTGGGGAGTTCCTTAGGGTTAGCCGAATTTTGCTTTGAGTGGGGGAGGTGCTGCCATTTTTGGGTCTCGATTCTTCATTTTGTGTGTGTGTATTTGAGGCGTTGAGAATGCCTTGCCTTCTCTTGGGCAAAGCTTGAAGGAGTGTTGGCCGAAAATTGAAAGGAAAGAGGAAGTGCTGCCATTTTCCTTTTTCCTTTTTTTGGAGTCCCTGGCTGTTTCTTCTTAAGTGGCTTGGTATTCTTGGGGTGCTGTTCTTTTCTCGTTCTTCTCTTGAAAAAAAATTCAAGCAAAGTATCCCTTCCTCCCTTAGCTATTCATTACTATGGGTTGTTGACTTGGTTGCTTGTTCTAGCTTCAATGTTTCTTTTAAAAAAAAAAAATTAGAAGGATTTGTGGTCAAACTTGTAGCTTGCACACAGAATGGTAGTTGGGAGTCTCCCTTTTGCTCCATACTTGAATAGTTTTCTAAGCATGCTTAGGAGAAAATATTTGGAGCATCTCTTTATTATTAGTTTCGCTGATTTTGGATTTCACATGTTCAAATGCTTGTTGAATTCACATTTTTGATGACTTGAACAAAATATTATGGAGCTCTTCTTTGTTTTTCATCATGTCATGCGAATTTTGAAAGAAATGTTTGAAAACTCTTCGTGATTCTTTTTGGTTGGTTTGGAGAAGATAGAATACATCGTTTTGCACATGATTGGTAAAGATGAAAGAAAGTACAATTAATACTTATTTATGTTGTAAAGAAAAAAGAGATTCTTTTTTTTTTTGTTGTAAAGAAAAATTTTGAGCTTGGACTTTTTTGAGCTTGGACTTTCATATGGATACATTTGGGGCTCACATTTTGCTTCTCTTGCTGTCCCCTTGTTGAAATATATGCTAGAAGTTATTTTTAAAGACTGGAAATTACATTTGGGGCTCATATTTTGCTTTTCTTCCTGCCCCTTGTTGAAATATATGCTGGAAATTATTTTTAAATGCTGGAAATTACATTTGGGGCTCACATTTAGCTTCTCTTGTTGCCCCTTGTTGAAATATATGCTGGAATTTATTTTTTTTAAATGCTGGAAATTATATTTGGGGCTCACATTTTGCTTCTCTTGCTGTCCTTTTTTGAAATATATGCTGGAAGTTATTTTCAAATGCTGGAAATTACATTTGGGGCTCACATTTTGCTTCTCTTGCTGCCCCTTATTAAAATATATGTTGAAAATTGCTTTTAAGAGTTGGAAATTATGTTTGAGGCTAGGTTGGCCATGTTCTTGGGCTCAGTTTGGGCTCCTTTTAGTGATTTATGTTAGCTGAAATACTTTACTGTTTCGTTTCTTTTTTGCTAGATTTGGTTTGTCCCTCGTGATGGACTCGATTTGCCCAATTTCTTGGGCACGATTTGGCGGTTGTTTTTGTTTCCTCCCTAGTTTTACATGTGAACTTTTTTGAGAATTTATTTGGGGTGGATTGGGTGACTGTTTTGCTCTTTTCCCTTATTCCAGTTTAGAACTTAATAAAATCATTATTTGAGGCTAGTTTGGTGGCTGTTTTGCTCCTTTTCCAGGCCTTAGCCGTGAGCTAATTTAGGGCTTAATTAAATCATTGTTTGGGGGCTGGTTTGGTGGTTGTCTTGCTTCTTTTCCAGGCCTTAGCCGTGAGCCTCAATTGGTGGATGTTGCCTTACGGTTCTCTTTTGTTGCTTTCTACTCGTGACTAACCCCTGTATGTTGTGTTCAATGTTGGAATTGGCTGGAATTTGATTTGTTCCTTATTTTAGCCTGGTCATGAGCTTCCCGCTATGGTTCTTTAATGATTAATTCAAGCTCAAATAAAGATAAGTTGATACCTATTGTGTTGATTTTGGGTATTGTTTGGTGCTGTTGCCTTTGGAGCCTTCCTTTTGGCCCTTACTCGTGAGTTTGTTATGATATTTGAATCTTACTCGAGAGCATTCTTTTTTACACAATGTTGGATTTATATCTCATTATAAATTTTTGATGGAGGTTGGGATTAAATTATTTTTGACATCAGCATGTTTTTCTAGAAGGATAGAATTATTTCTTCCAATAATTTGGGTCTCTTCTTTTATGAAATGTGAAAGAGCTTGTACAATTTCATTTAAAAAAAAATATAGGGTTGATGTAAAATTGAATTTACAAAGGGGTTTGAAAATTCATGAAAATGTCACGCGTTGATAAAAAAGTGAGAAAATGATATCTTTCTAAGATTGATTCAAAGCTCTTGAAGCTTCATTTTGGGATTAATATCAAATTTGATTTATAAAAGGGTTTGGAAATCCATAAAATTGCCACTTGGAAAGGATATCCTTCTCGGGATTGATCCGATTATTTTCTGTTTGACGAATTTAATCGTTTTAGACCGATACATTCATGATTTTACTTTAAGTTTCATTGATTTGACTTGGTTTTAAAAATGAATCGGTCTCGTTTTCGTTTAGTTTATTTTATTTTTTAAAAAATGAGATTTTTTGATTTAATTGAGAATTTTCGATTTAATTATATTCAGAAATGATTCACAGTCTTAAGGAAAATAAGAGAGAAAGAGAAAGGGAGAGAAAATTTAAAAATAAGATTTGGATCTTCGATGTGATAAAATCTAAAGAGTGGATAGAATAGTGAACCATCTATCGTTTCTTTTTGCATATGAAATATAAAATCGTAAATTCAAAGAATGTCCTAACTAGGATTGAAGCACACTTCACAACTATTTTGCCAGAACTAAAGGTTTACCCCCTAGGTTTTAAAAGTCTGATAGCGAGCTAAGTTTGATCTAAAGATGTTCGAGGATTAGTTGAAGGACACTTAATTGAAGTTAGACATTTTAGAACACTTCAGACCCAAATTAAAGTGTAGGCTTCCTAGATCTTAGGAGCACACATTGAGAGAGTTAATCCTTCTAATGTTCAAATGATCCTAAGAAGCCAGGCATCTGACCCCAGTTCATGAGATAATTAGGACACTAGGTATGAGGGTGCACTAGATCGTGATTCATGACTGATTTAATTAAATCAAATAATAAAATTATTGTCTTAACTTGACCAAAACTGAAACTCAATGCTCCGGGATTTGAGTTTGTCTTACACTCAAGTCCTCTTGGCAATTGGGGACATTCCAATATCTTATCACATATAAAACTCTTTTTATTGGTCATTTATATGTGATATTGTATTTCATTTTATTTGTTTGTTTTTTTCCTACGATTTACCTGTTTCTGTTAAGTCTTTTTCAGGTCGTACTTTACTCTTTTACACAGCGCATAATAGCTAAACTTAAGGGAGCAATGAACCTGTCAGGTGTACAAGTTTAATTTATATTACAACATTTTATTTTCCCAGCATGTTATATTGCTTTTGTATCCTGTTATACTACTTTTTATAACATGTTATACTCTTCTTTCAGTATGTTATACTGTCTTTCCTTTTTACTGTACAATACATTGTTAGTTTTCTTTCACACTGCATGCTTAGTTACTTTGTGCTTAGTTACTTTGATATGCTTTGATATGCTATGCCTTAGTATAAAATAACCTAGTGGTTAGGAGCATGTTCAAAACTAAAACTGAACCAGGAGATGCTACTACGAAGAGTTTGGAGCGAATACCGTGGGCAGCACAACGAGGAACAACTTCAAGGTGGATCTGCAGCAGCTAAACATAAAAACACATCACATAAACATATTCATATCACCTATCACCTTTTTTTAGTTTAAATAACAACATATAGGATCACTCTTTAGGCTTTTTGTACAACTTCGTTGTACAATTATAAGTCCTAACACTTTAAGATTCCGAGGTTACCGTGCGATAAGGTGTAAATCCTCCCATCTTTTTAGGTTATTTGCACAATCCGATATTGTGTCCGATATTGTGTAAACATAAGTGTGTAAACATAAGTCCTAATTCATAAATAATTTACAGGATTGAAATATCAAATTAAATCATTTCAAAAGATAAATTCAAACAATAGGATAGTTGGGACATCTCCAGGGTTTCTCCTGGATCTGTGATATCCTCTACTTTTCTTCCCTTTGGATTCCTTAAATAATTGTTCCTATTTTGAGTAATTCCTATTTGATTTTCCCATGTCCAATCGTGAAAACCTAAACTTTGAAAACTTGAAAACAAAACCACCTGATCTTAATCGAGAGTTTTCTTAAATAATTTCGATCATTTAAGATGTAATTAACTATAGGGGTTTGCCTCTATAGGAAATCAGGAACCCATATAAAATAAATCCTATCTAATTTTTCTTATGTTGGATAGGGGAACTTGTTGGCCTTTTTATAGAAATATTTCGCAGACTAAAACGGATGTCACAAATTTTTTAATCTAGATGATTCAATCCCTATTACAAGTGATATATTTATCTTTCGGGATAAGTGTATTACTTGTAGTATTGTATTCAATTATTTAAGTTGTTTAAAATGTGAGATTCGTTTGGTCTTACATATTTTAAAATTAAAATGTTACATTTTAAAATAAAAAGGGTGTTATTCATATTTAAATTATTTTCAAAATCACAAAATCACTATTTTTTTTAAACCACGAAGTTTAAAAAAAAATGGCCGACAGATAGTAAATGCCCTTGCACATGTTTTGATTTCACTTAAGAGAGGTAAAAGTTGGCATATATGTGTAGGCAATTGAGCCCTCTATATAATCACTATTAAATATAGATTTTCTATATTCATTTGGATGATTTACTAGAAAGAATGAGAAGTAGGCGCTACGATGTTATCTAATATTGATTTGAGGATTACTATCATTAGGTTAAATCAAAGGGGGGATGCTTAATAAAATAAAATTTTAAAATTCTAATTGGCATATATGAATGGTTTGTGATGCATTTTTGAATAATAAATGCACATGGTACTTCTATGAGGATAATGAGCCATGTACTGCTACCATATGCTATATTTATATTGGTTTATTTTGACGATACTTTAATTTATAGCCAGACAAGATAATTTTTTGATTTTATTAAGAGAGTATTTGTGATTTTAGATGCAAAGAAGCTGTATTGGAATTTGAAAAAAAAAATATTATGTTGTGAGTCCATATATGATTTGATTAGGATTTTTTGTATATGTATTATTTTTTTATTCTGATAAGGGCAAACACATTTAGTGGTTGGACAAAAATCGATATTCAAAGTTTTATTGATACTCCATGAAAGTGATTAGTTTTATCATATAGTTTTAATTACTAATTGTCTAAAGAAGGGAATTTGAATGGATAAAGACAGTTAATCATGCTTTTGATGATATCAAAGAGAAAATTCAAAGCACGTGTGTTTCAGTCGAGTTTCATAAGGTTTTGAGGACTTCTTAGTTGTGTCTGGTATCCAGTATTGGAGGAGTATTAAGTTAGAAAGATTATCTCATTACGTTAAGAAATAAATGTTTCTAGGCGTAAATATTCAAACAGTGATAATGGGCTTTACGATTTATTGCAAGCTCATTATAATTCAAGACATTATCTTCTAATCGATGTATTTAGTTCCCAGAAAAAGTTGGGATACATTCATGCTAAATTGATTGAATTTTTATAGGATTATTCATGCTCTTAAATATTGTGCTGGAAGTGAGAATGAATCTATTGATGTTTTAAGTACAACTTTTATATTTCTACAGACATTATAGGTTAGCATGATTAATTTTGATTATATAAAATGATCTATGCCACTTATAAGATTTCGGGAAGATTTATCAAGACATAAAAAATTACTTATTTATGTGTAGTCAAGATTACATGCATAAAGATGATTATTTATTTAGGAGTCCTTTGTATTCCTGATTCAACTTGAAGAGACTTTTTCAATTCTAAAATTAAATGTTGGGGATGCTTTCGGACATTTGTTAGGAATATGACATCTCAATAACTGATTGCTTTTTCTAGTCAATTCTAAAAAAATAGATGCGGCATGTATTGTGTCATAATATATGACTTGCTAGTTTACTAAAGCTAGGAAACATAATACATGCTCGCGTACTCCTTTTGCCAATTCCATGTAAACTGTAAGAAGCAATAAGTATGGATTTTATGTTTGGGTTTATCATGCGCAGCTACCTTTAGGGATGATTTTACTCTTGTAGTAGTAAAATTTTTGAAGGACCTTATTGCATAATTCATAGAATACCATGAAATTGTTGAGGCAGCATATATTGCTGAATTGTATTTCAATTAAGTGTTCAAATTATGTGATTAATCTTAAATAACTATTTCAGCTTATTTCATAATTCATAGAATACCATTAAATTGTTGAGGCAGCATATATTGCTGAATTGTATTTCAATTAAGTTTTCAAATTACGTGGGTAACCTTAAATAACTATTTCTAACTGGGAAGTTGAGAGTTATTTTTTTGGCGGAAAAAATGGAAACATAACATCAAATTTTAACTGACAATCACCCACAAACTGATGAACAAACTGAAATAATAAGTAGAAGCTGGTGAGATCTTCTTTGTCATCAAAGATCATGTATTACAATGAGATTAATATTATTTATGGTTGAGTTTGCATATATTTGTTCTGTCAATATGTCTATTGACGAGAGTTTATTGTAAATTAGCTCAAGGTTTCAACCTATAAAATGTATATATCTTGTCAACCTTCCTATTGATTCTTGGTCTGATACATATGCATAACTTGCAATAGGATATTTGTAGAAAAGTGGCTTTTAGATATGACAATTACAATTTTTTTTTGTTGATGTTAATAGAGCGTTTGCTGAGTTTAAACTTGAGGCATTTAATGTAGAATGATCTCCATGAGCTAGTCATTTTAAATTTTGCATTGCATTGGAGGTAGCATGGAGATTTAAAATATTAAGACAGTTTCATAGTAATCCAACTTTCTATCAGTTTGATGTGAGTTTATTTCTTGAACCTACTATTAATTGTTTTATTTGATTATTTTGTCCTTTCATTGTGAATCCATATCTGACTCTCTACCAAGTAATTCTATACAGCTTGTTAGTGGGGCTATTCTAGATGATGAGATTATGTCCACTGGTTATGGTGGCTTCTAGGGGCATCTTGTTCATTGGTGGGGATATCTTGCCTGTGATGACTCTTAATTACTTGCAATAAACACAAATTTTGTCTAGATTTGCATGATGATTATTAAATGCTAAATTCAGAGTCGAATTTGTTGGAGAGGGGCATATGTGGAAATGTGTGTTGATTCTAATCGGAAGCTTCAAATAAAGCAGTGATCTGAGTACAGTTTATTTATTTTTATTTTATTCTATTTTGTTATTTCATTACCTTGGGTGGGACATAACTTTAATGATTGGTTTGAGAATGGTTCTGTTTGCTTTTTACTAATATTAGGTTGGGATATATGACTTGGTTTGTGATATGGTTGGTTTGGTTTTTAGATACCGTTAAGTCCTACTTTCAAGTTCAATTCAAATGCTACTTGTGGATGCTGCTTGGACTTTAGCACCTTTTACGGATTTGGTGTTCCAGATATCTATTGCTATGATTATTTATGCTGTCAAAGGATTTTGTTATCACGTGGAATGGGAGATAGGTGGGAGATTTTGCTTCTATTTCACATGGGCACGATTGTTTATCACTTTTTTTTTGGGAATGTTTGTTTCACAATGTTCTCATGAAATGTGGCTTCGGTTCATGTGAGATTAATTTATGTTACTTATATATTCCTAATAAAGGGATAAGGTTTAAATGGGAAATCAATGATCTTTTGGAATCCAATTTGGTTCATCTTGTGTCAACATATGTTCTAACTTTGGGATGATGGTATTATAAATAGATATTCTGATGCATATACTTTATTAACTTTGCTTGAATGAGTTTTTTTTTCTAGTTTTAAACCCGTGTGTATAAGTTGAGTATGTGATTTTTTTGAGCGTTTTATAAGTGTAACTATCTTATTTTGTTGGAAGTCATCTTCTTATATCAGTATAAGGTTTGGATTTCTTAGTTGAGTTAATTTCTTTTTTGCCCTTATTTCTTTTGCATATTTTGACTTTCTAGCAGTCGTGATTTTGTGCAAATTTGACACAAATGAAAATCTATTAGTGGTGATTAAATTACAGTTCTTTGCGGATTTTGCTCGACTTTCAGAGAAAAGAGATTGGATGAGAAATTTTAATGGTTCTCTAGAAGCAAGGCTTGAGCTTAATTTTATGTTTGCCAATTTTTCTAGGAAGATGTTGTCAAGGGAATTCAATTTCTAGGTGGAGCGATGGGGATATAATTGAAAAACCCTTTTTGTGCTTGGTTTGAAGAATACCTTGTGGGTTGGGCTCATCTGGCTAACGAGTAGCGTTGGAGCCAACCTTAATATGGTTTTTACCTCTTGCAGCTAAAACAAAATATGGTTAAGATAATTTAATTTCTAGATAGAGCTATAACGATGTAATTGGTTCATAAGGTAATAGGTAGAGCATGAGCTAATCTTAGTTTTTGATGGCATGTTGCTTTTGCCCTTTTTGTAAAAGCTAATGGAGGATATATTTGTTAATTCCCTCTTAATTTCCAATCCATTTTATCCCAATGGTTACAACATCCCATGCTGAATCTCCATTTCTCTTCTCTTTGGCTCCTTATTTGATGCTTGGCTTGTATGTATGTGTTTCTAGATTTGAGTTTGATTAGTATTATGAGACGATATGCAGTGATTGATCTATTTGTCAATAATTTCTCTATTTTTTATTCAGGTTTTGAAAGTGCAACAGAAGATTCAAGTACTGCAAGCTGGAAAATCGAAGTCCTGAACTTTCTGCATTAGCATGCATCTTTGCTATTTCTTCTGAATAGAGACACCCTTGCTGCTTCGCTTGTCAGAAAATTTCACTAAAAAGATAAATAGTCTGCTATAGACACCCTTGCTGCTTCGCTTTTACAAACGACTCAAATGTGCTTATGTTTTATTACCTTAAAAACATTTTTGATTTGATCTTGCTATATTCGAACCAGTTATTAGAAATATGATTTCAATTGCTTGATTCGAGCTTTAAAAGAGCAAAATATTTTGTATAGCATCCATGCAACTATTAGTTGAAATATATTTTATGCTATTTTTGGACATTTTTGGTGCACCACTACTATTGTTTATGGAAATCACTGATATCTGTTTGGTAAACTGAGTGCTTACTGCTACTAAAGGAAGGGTTCTCCAGTTGTTCTAAGGGCCTGTTTGGGATTTTTTTTTTAGTACATGATTGTTTAATACATTTTTTATATGCTTCAATTTTTTTTTAAATAAAATACTTAAAATAATATTTAGGTGATTTTCAGTGTTTTTAAAAACATTGATATCCTAATTAAACATGTAGAACATGTTTTTTTAAAACAAAATAAAATAAAAATACAAAATAGAAAAACAAAAATAAAGGTGATCTCAAACAGCCCAAAAATATTTGAACTCTGCTTTACTTTGGCTTCCAATTGTTTCAAATACTATTTATTATTGTAATTTTTTATATTAAGGAACATGATATTTTTTAATCAGTCTGGTCGAGTTCTGGTTATTTGAATTGAGTTTAACTGGCTGGTACTCGCTGAATTTCTCTTATGTGATGGTTTCGGCACATTGTGCGAATGAACATTTCTGAATGATGATATATTCCCAGCTCAGAGTTTCTAGGGTTTTATTTGTGATTTTCAACTTGCTGATTTATTTTTCTCTGGTGAAAAAATTCAATGTTTGAATATTAGAGAGGAATCATTAGGGTAAATTTGCAATTTTTCCGACAGGAACAAAGGATTTAACTACAAATTTCACTTATTTTTTTTAAGGTATTTGTCTGAAGGCTTTCATCTCCGGCATATATTAACTTGAGGATGCATACTTCTTTGCTATTCTATGAGTAGCATATTTTTTATTATGAAATTTCATGTTTTTTTAATTCGGTGTTAATAAGTTCTGGCCATAATGGATTCCTTATACAACAATTACATTCTATCAGCAACAATTAATTATAAAATACCTCAAAACATTTTTCTAGCACTTTTCCTTTGTGGTTTGCACAAGAATGATGGCGCTGTTGTCGCTGCTGGCGCCAATGGCTGCCATCATCACTGCAATCTTCTTAAGTTTTTTTTTGGTTGTTGATAGACCGGACTTAGTCTCTCGAACTTATTCTTTAGATGTAAACGAGCTTTATTTTTTAAAGCATATGTTGACGTCTTTTTATTGAAACATGAAGCAATTATTTTTGTCCTCGAATGAAGATGGGTTTGATGCTTTTTAAAGCTACTGATCAGGAGGAGCTTGTGATATTCAGTCGTTACTAGAATTTTAATTGAGTAAGAGATTAACAATTGATATAAGCCAATCAAAAGCCGTTAGATGTTGATCCATGTCAAAATATTTGTGCACGCTTTGCTCTTTTGTTTAGCTTATATTTCAGTTGTTCATTTACCCATTGATTGACTGAATGCATGTTTGGTGATTTATGTCAGAAGTGCTCTTATATAAAGAATGGGTTACGCATATTTGATCGATTTATTTGGATACAAGTTTGATTGCTAGTGAGCTTAATCTTAATCACTCACTACATATCGTATCCCATTTAGTACGCATTTATTAGGAACATGCACATACGCCTCATTGATTATTTAGATGTGATTGTGTAGATTTAAGATAGGAAAAACTTCGAAGAAGGTTTATTAGAATCGGTAAGCAAATAGTTCCCCTATCTTTTGGCGATGATGAAGAGGTGTACTTGTGGCCATTTTAATAATTAATTTCTACATTTTTTAAGTGTGAGATTGTCTATTAAGTTTGTAGAGATGAAGGATCTTGAGCATTGCTCTCATTCCTTTAGATTGATTACGTTCCATTTTTTATAGATCATGATAGTTCTTAACTATAGGGATACAATTATCAAATCCCAATAATTTAATTCATTTTGAGTGGTTAGAAACATGGATTAGATACTTAAGATGTTGTAATTAAAACAATTTAGCTGGAGGGGGGGATTACTAATGCATACAAAATTATCAAATTTAAACCCATACTTAGATAAATTGTTGTTGAAATGTCAAATTGTTGTTATGTATTTACAGGTTTAAATTTATAATTAATTTTGTCATTATATATTATTAATCTCTTTTGATCTACAATCCCCGACACCCAGGTATATAGGATATCACAAAAGCCATTAGGTAAGTTTATATTTTCTTATCTAATTTATAATTTTTTTAATTCATGTGAAATAAAATGGGAGGTGGGACATTTGAATATAGGATCTTAAGTAAGCCAACACTAACCCAGTGAGTCATACCGTGTCAGAACCAAGTTACTTTAAGAAATTAAAACACAAATTTATTCGTCAAAACAACTTAAAATGAAAACTTGACTAATCGAGCAAATAAATTATCTTCCTAAATTTAAAAATCATAGTAAATAGTAATTTTAAGTTTTTCTTGAGTCAGAATTTTACAAATGAGATCATTATATCTATCGTGTCAATGCACAATTACCTCACATAGCATGTGCTCGTGTAGGATTAGTTTCGATTTCTACTAGGTTAGCTCCATGTTGAGATTCCTAATCCAACTCCCTGACGGATTCACTTCAATTTAACTATGTTTAGGTTTACTTACTTTTGGGTTGAATCTTGACATGAAACCACCCAAATTATCACTTTTAAGCATAGACTGAAGCGGGGCCTAGGTGGTTGAACCGATTCAACCCGGTTCAGTAGGAACCTACAAGCTGGAGGTGTTGAGACAGTCCCTCCTCTCTCTTTCATTAGGCGGGAATCATTTCCCCTCTTCTTATTTTGATTTCCCAACTATCCATCTTTATTTATATGGTGTTTGTAGTGTTAGGGTTTGGTTTTTCTGAGTTTGAGTTGTGATTTCTGTTGGGACAGTCGTCAACATCTTCTTGTTACCTTCGAGGATTGTATCCGACGATGAGAAGGTACTCTGACTATAACTCATTTGAGGTGGTGCGGATTTTCCCTTTCCATCCTTGCTGTTACCTCTCCAACAACCCTCCAGTTGTTGATTCCCACCCTTTCCCGTTCCCAGTCACACCTCTAGTACCCCTTTCCGCCATGGCTAACAGGTTTTCCTCACCCCATCCTGTTACCCGGCTTGCCCCCTATATATCCAGCTACTACTAAACACCTGAGTTGTCGCTATTTCTCCTTCCAACGCTCCTACAAGCTTTCACTGTCTAGTCTCGTATTCCACAACACCGGCTCCCAACCGACCATTCAACATTCCCGTCTCTTCCACCTCATAATCGCCCCTATCTCCTACCCTTCCCCTTATTTAGCAACACCTCTCATTCCCTTTCTCCTCCCTCCCGTGACCATCCACAATCAGGTCCCCGCACCCCTACTTCCAATCGGCCGCAACGCCTCATCCTACCTCGCCTTGGTTACCACAACCACAGCCCACACCCCTCTTGCTGTCCAATCACCATCGATCCCTTTCGTCTCACCCTAAGGTGTCGTTTATTGTTTACTTTTCATTTATTTCCTATTTTGAAGAGACTTGGCTGTAACCTATTTAATTTTCATACTAATATTTCTGTTTCTATTGTGGTTTGGATTAACCTCAGTATCATTTGGTATCAGAGTTAGCCTTACGCTAGTAATATCCTAGGATTTCCTAACTATAACCCACAAATTTTCCTTCCTATCGACAAATACCCCTCCACTATCACATATGCCTAACCCTTATTTCCCCTTGCTGATTTTGAAAATCAGTAATCTTAAACCAATTAGTTTTAACCTCTCACCTCCCAACCCTAACCCTCACTTATGCCACTAAGGAGATATATGATCGAGCCTACTTGAGAGGAGATACAACAAGGGATCCATCAGTTTCAACGGAGGCTTACAGAAACTGATGATGAAATCCAATGGAAGATTATCCTCTACTGTTATCGGGAGTGTCAAAGGGGAGAACGAGATAATCTGATGATGAAGTGGGAGACAATGTTGGTTCGTACTAGCTTACTATCAGGAGTGTAAACGAGTCTAGTCTCAGCTCGTGTTCAACTCGTTAAAAAATACAACAGTTCATGTTTGGCCGGCTCTTTTGCTTAGCGAGCCGAGCACGAGCTGTTCACGAACAAAGAGTCATTTTGATAACCCTGGTCACACAACAATAGGATGTTAAAGGTTGGGACGAGATTTAAGTCTTATTATTTATATTAAAACATCATTCAAATATAATTTAATATGTTTACAAATAATGTGTTCATGTTTGGCTAGTTCGCTTAGCAAGTCGAGCACGAGCTGTTCACGGAAAAAGAGTCATTTTGACAGCCTTAGTAACGCAATCATAAGATGTTAAAGATTGGGACAAGATTTAAGTATTATTATTTATATTAAAACATCATTCAAATATAATTTATTATGTTTTTATTCTATTTTTTAATTAATAATTTAATTAATTATAATTCTTTGTAGCCTTGTAGTCAATTAAATTTTAAAAAAATACTACTCATCAATTATATATATATATATACACACACACACACACACGCACACACACACACACACACACACACACACACACACACACACACACACACACACACACACACACACACACACACACACACACACACACACACACACACACACACACACACACATAATTTAATTACTTCAAACCAAAATGAGCCGAACACGAACAAAAAAATCTTTGATTGTGTTCAGCTCGTTTATATGTCGAGCACCAAAAAAAAATTGTTCGACTTTTTAACTTAGCGAACTAATCGAACATGAGCTTCTTAATGAATCGAACAAGAACTGTTCGCAAACAACAAGCCTTTTTGGCAGCCATACTTACTACAGACAAATTGTATAAACTCTAGCTTAAAAGGTGGAGAGATCACATCACTGAGTGACCTCCACATTCTACAGACAAGAGTTCAACCTCCGGATCTTAGATTTAGAATATACCCAAAAGCAACACCCAAGACTACCCCGTTAAAGGGAAAGTTGATTCAGAGTGTTGAACATGTAGGACCATCCCACATTCCTGAATCTATCTTTGCTAGAAAGTGTTACAAGTTCTCTGGATTTGGGCATGCTAAATTAGAATGCACAATATGGGGAGTGATCTGTTTCACTTAGCAGAGTGTCGTTGAATATGTGAGCAATGACATAGTTGATCCAAGAGAAGACGACTTCAAAGAGGATTCTCAATGTGCAGGATTGCAGCTAATGAGGAAGAAACATTATTGATTCCAGCTAAGATAACGATAGCTGTTCCAGAAGGTAGAGACCTTGATGTAATGGGCGTTCATAAATTGTGGTGCCTCGAGTTACCGTTTGATATACGTTGACATGAACATCAGCAGTGCTGACTTTGGATGTTCAAAAGGGGGTCATGAGCTTGAGGAGTCGATACTAGACATAAATGAATTCCAGATAAAAGGATTTCAGGCATTTCAAATTTATAGCCCACCTAAGTTTCCCTTATGGAAGGAGGTCCAATTTGTCAGAGTTGAGATGGTTTTAGTTACTTTTGGAAGACAATCGTGAGTCATTTGGGGATTACAAATCGGTTCAACAGTATACCTCCTAACAAAGGATCGAATGGAACAGATGAACCGCAGTGGTGGGAATCATCCCAAGATCATTAGGAGAAAGAATATTCTACAGTGGGATCTAGGTTCTTCATGAGAAGAGGAAAATGATTTCCATGAGCAATTACATGCTAGTATGGCCCAACTTGTTAGAGATGTCGTTCCAGAGTTGACCCCTTCTAACAGTCTTATTTATCAGACACCACCAGTTGAGTACGAGGAGTGCGAATATGATATATTTGTTTGTTCAAAATTTGGCTTGGGAGAATTTACATCGTTGTTAACCTCTGGCTCAGATTATGCCAAAAGAAGATAAATATCTATTCGATCAAGATATTCTTTGGAATGACGTCATCTACAAAATTGATTTATTGGGAGCTTACAAAACAACCAAAATTACTTTTTCAAGGAGACAAGCTTCGACGAGTGAGGTGGAAGCTCCTCCAACCCCAAGAGATTGACATGGGGCCTAGGGGCTGAATCTATTCAACCTGGTTTAGCAGGAACCTACAAGGTGGAGGGGCTGAGCCGACCCTATCCTCTTTCTTCCATTAGGCGGGAATTATCTCCCCTCTCCCTGTTTTTCTGCCTATCTATTTTAATTTAGATGTTGTTTGTAGTGTCAGGGTTCAGCTTTTTTGAATTTTAGTTGCGATTTCTATTGTGACAGCTGTGGGTATCCCCTTTTGCCCTTTCGAAGGATGTTTCGATGCTCCGACTGTAACACGTCTGAGGTGCTGTGTATCTTCCCTTTCTCTGGTTGTTGTCGCCGCTTTGGCAACCCTCTGATCATCGATTACCACACCTACTTGCTCCCAGTCATGCCTCTAGTACCCCTTTCCTCCCTGTCTTACCGATACGAGAGTTTCCTCACCCATCCTGTTACCTAGCCCGCCCTCTACATCTCCAACTACTGCTAAACACTTCAGTTGTCGCTATTTCCCCATGCAGCTTGCCTACAACCTTCCACTATCTAGTCCCGTATTCCACAACACTTGCTCTCAACCAGCCATTCAACCTTCCTGTCTCTTCCACCTCACAACCACCCCTATCTCCTGCCCATCCCCTTATATAGCTGCACCTCTGATTCCCTCTGCCATCCGCCAACCCTAACTCTTCTTCTCCCTCTAGTGGCCATCCACAGTCAGGCCCCCTCACCCCTATTGCCAGTCAGCCGCAAGCCCTCGACCTACTTTGCCTCGGCAGCCACAACCACAACCCGCACTCTCATTATGTCCAGTCGTCATTCGACCCTTCGCTCTGGGATGTCTTTTATCATTGGCTTTTCTGTGATTTCCGGTTTTCAAGTCTTGGTTGTAACCTATTTGAATTTCAGCAATAATATTTGTGTTTCTATCGTGGTTTGGGCTAACTCCGATATCATACACACTACAAAATTATGCTACCCTTTATGAGATATCATGACCTTTATTGCAATGGTCTTCTAAGAGCCATGTAATTGTTTAAAAAATAATGATATCATTTTTACTTATTTTGAATATTAAAATGAATTTCTCCCATATTTAAAGAAGTTTAGAGAAAGTTTAAAAAATTTAAAATAAATATTAGTATCCAACAACGACCAAGATAAAATATTAAAGTTAATAAAAATTCATTTTAATTTTAAAAATATAATTTTCAACTTCGGACACACAAATGAGCCTGTAGTTATTTAGGGCACGGCTTGAAAAAGAAAAATTTAGGGAACGGATTTAAGAAAGAAAATTTAGGACCCGGCTTCCAACTAAGAGACGATTCCTAAATTTCTTAGTAAACAACAAAATTATGAGTAATTCTGATTATACTGTGAAAGGCTATTTTTTCTCTAAATTAACTTATATTGACAGTAAAAATAATATATCTTTATGAAGACAATTCACAATAAATTAATATTTACATATAGAACTCAATGAGAATGAGTTGAAAAAAACATATATAATTCAATTACGGTAAATTTAAATACACATTTTTATGTAATATATATATATATATATATATATATCCAAGAAAAAAACAACAGATGTTTGAGAAATTTACATAAAAACCACATAAATCTTGTGTATTTATATATCCAACACCTAAAGTTTCATGTTTACATTTATGAAACTTTGATGCATAAATTTGTGCATGGAAATGCTTATTTTAATTTTGAAAATTAGTAAAAGTGATATTTTGTATATGATTTCAAAGAGTTGGAATCATTTTCATTTGGAGGCAACCTATGAATGTTAGTTGACAAAAAAATTTGAAATCATTATCAAATTTTAAAATGAAAAAAGAGAGAATCCGGCCAAAAGATCAGTAGTTAAAATATCAAAATTATATTGAAGCTTCTTAGTGAAAGAAATCTAATATTACAAATCCCTTCATTATTAGTTCTTATTGTTGTTGCAGCAGGCTGTAGGGCATATAAAGATGACAGAACAGGACGCTCACATGGCAGAAGATACGGGGGCTCAATGCTGTTGGAAACATGCACGTGAGAATGCCCCCCCCAGAATTCAAAATTTAGTAATGGTGTGGTCGTTAATATTAGGCTTTGAGCAGGGGTAAAAAGTAAACACAATAAAAGAATTTGCATACATACCACTCATTTCTTACGTAGTTGCATGTCTAATACCTAAACTTCAATTTTTACATATATGCCACGTTACCTATGAGTAAATGGTGATGTTTTAGATGAGATATGAAAGATTTAGGTGGTATAAATGTAGAAAGTAAAATTTAGGTGTTAGATATGTAAATACATAGGAATTGGGTGGTATGCATGTAAAAGTTCCCCCTACAATAAAATACAAAGATAAATAATAATCATTAATCCATGCCTGATAAGTTGATTAGTTCATAAATAACATCCAGAAATATCGCCAAACAATATTTCATTGTGATTTTGGAGTTTGGTATCCTAAAGAAAAACAAATCATAGCATTAGTGAAAAAAGAAGGAATGAAAGAGAATTGCAATGGTGCAGATTGGCAAATTAATTTGCTATCAGCTTAGCTGTAGTTGAAAAACTATTATTTCAATTCAACGGCCAAACTATGGATTTGGCAAAAGCATGCACTGCATAGAGAACATATATAAACAATAAGTATTACATTTAATAGAGGAAAATTTAAGGAATTTTATGGACCAAATCCAGAATAAAAAATTTAAATAGTTTTACTACACTTTGGACAAAACAAAGATGAAAATGAATAATTGGAGCGGACAAATAGAATGACAGCTATGCATTGAGGGTTGTCCCAGTGGGATTTCTTGGAGTTCACAGCATGTTAAGGCTATTTCCACTGTATGGTCTGCCTTTCAGAAAATAAGACTTCTCATTTACATTATCTGTTTATGTCTAGAAAAAAAAATTATGGATCAAGGACCAGAGTATAGTTTGGGTGGATGTTGGTTGTCACCATCAGCTTCCATATTAATGATTGCGAGCCAAATTTACATGCCACAAACACAATTAATTGTTGGAGAGTAAATTTGTTTATTGTATGTCTTATTGACAAGTGCTTCTTTATAGTAAAAGAGAAAGAGGATAATCGAAGGGAAAATAATCTCAATTATGAGGATATATTGTAGTAATAAATTATTTTTAATCTAGTTCTTTACTATATGATACCGGATAACATAGGATAAGCCAATATGATATGGGGACACATCTTTGGCACGACATTATAATGTGCGTGCGTGCGCTTGCATGCATGTATGCGTGTGGGTGGGAGGTGGAGGTGGGGGTGGGGGT